>NC_135663.1:40332579-40472072 GCF_964188315.1 Podarcis muralis | reverse complement strand
TTAAAAAATGCACTTGTGATTGGGAACAGAGCGAAAATTTGATTCAGCTCACCTTTAGAAGGCAAAATTACCTAAGTCGCACTTTCCAAAACAAGAAACAAACAAAAACATGGCCATCATTCAAAATTCACACTTTTCTAAATTTTGCAATGCAGTTCTCCAATTGAGTAATGTGTACTATAATGCAAATATCAGGGTAAAGTAAGAATGAAAATGCATGCATTGGGGAAAATAGCATTTAGAATGTTTTATATTAGGGGAAATTGCAAAAATGTGTATATTAGGCACAGATGCAATAAAAAAATGTGTTACTTCACACAAAATCCTGGTGAATTCTCATGAGGTCTTTAAAAATAAATAAATCACCAACTTATGTGAAATGTGAAAAACGGAACTTAAGGACTGAAAAAGGAAAAACTTAAACCCCAAATCATATATTTGCCCATCCCTATTTCTGATACTTCCGATTGTCTTGGATAGAAAATGCATGAATTGTGATGTTCAGTCAATGTTGTTCCATAATCTGTTCATACTTTGCTTCAGTGTTAATAGGAGGCATTTGGAAAGCAAGAATTGTATTCTGGCATGTATGCCCAAAGGGATACAATTCATCAAGGGAAATCATTCTGGTGATATTCCCTCCCCCCCCAAGTGGGCTGGAAATGATTGTGTGGGAAGTACAAGGCACAATCCAGGAGGCCATTTTCCTATGAAAGCTTTCGCCTTGCGCGGCCCTCATCCATTCTGATGGGGCTTACATGGGAAAACCTTCGGGTCATTCCCCCACACATTTTTGTCCTATGATGTTCCCATGAAGATTCATAGCATTTTGTTCCAAGATAGAATTCCATGGTGAGCTAAGTATGTGTACTTTTATTTGAAGTTAGGTTTGTTACCAGAGACAGATTGATCTCCACAATATAGCACTCTAAACCCCAGAGGGTCTGAACTTTAGAAGTAATTTACCACCTCTGCCTTTGTTTCCTAGAAACAAATATTACAGTTTGATCCGTCCAAGTGGTCTGGAGGAGAACCAAAACATTTGGTTTATCAGGAATGGAGGTTTTTATTTACTCAAGGTTACATTGTATATTGCTACATGAGATTCACATTTGTGAATTTGGCTTCGAGGTATGGGTGATTGGAGTTTTAGATAATGAGGGCTGAAGGCATCTATCAATCCCCCATCTCTAGGAGGTACTGCTATCTAGAGGCCGTCAGAATAGACACTCTTATTTTAGGGTGCACCTACATACTTGTGTTCCATGTTAATGAATCAGACGTATCTAATATCTTCCAGTTTCACATTCACAGTCACTAATGACCGGTGCAAATTTTATGTTGTATGAGTGCCAACGATCCCCATTCCTTCTGGATAGTGACCTATGTCCAGACCATAATGTTTAGAGCTGTTGACTACACAGATTGCCATCATCAAGTTGTGTGTCCTTTGGCACACATGAGTCCTGTTCCTGCTGACATGAGGAGGAAGAGGTAAGCCCCCCAAGTGTAATCATTAGAATCCAAATGGCCAAAGGATCCTAAACAGTCTATGGATCACATTAAGACTCCCACTTAGCTAGTAGCCAGTCCCTTCAAACTCAATAGGGCTAACTTCTGAGTAGACATGCGTAGCATTGCACTGTAGAATGAACATCTCTCATTAGAGATTGCTATTGGTTATCTGACAGCCATTTTGGTTCAGTGTAACTCATAAAAGCCACATGGACATTTCTTTCTTCCTGACATATCTATTGCCTTCATACTTGAAGGTAGAAACTGTCCCTGTGAAACCATCTATATATATTTACTCAAAACTAAGTCCCACTGGCTCCATGGGATTTATTTCCTGCCTAGGTGGCCTTGGGCTGCAATCCTATATTGACTTGCCTGGGAGTAAGCCCCTTTACCTTGATAAAGCTTACTTTTGAGCAGATATGTATAAGCTTGCCCTGTTGGTCATATGTCTGTTATCTACACAACAGCCCTGTAAGGTTGACCTGAATTTTCTCATTACATGTGGTGCGAAGGTGACATGGTGTGTCCAGTATTTTGGTCAAAACCAGCCCCAGAGCGAAGCTAATATTAGAACCTAAATTCTCAACATCCAAGAGCAATGCGTTTATTTAGTTACCATGAAAACAGCCCTGGGAAATGGAAACCAAGCAACCCTGATTTTATCCAAAAAGAAATGGAAAAAACCAGTACACACTAATATTCCTCCTGTAATTTCTACCTCGTAAACAAACAAAACAAAACAATTCTTTATTTGGGGAGAGAGCAGCTTAAATTTTTAAAATCCAGCTTCCTCAAGAAAAAAAGCAAGCAAAGAGAGCAATTCTTCCTCAGAGATTTTTCTTTAAGTTCTCAAAACCTTGTAAGAAAAGGAGTCTGATACCTTTGTGAGATGCTAATCATATCAACCTTCTCTAGTGCTGCCTTGACCTCACAAGGCCATACAGCCAGCTGTTGTAACTATGGTAACTAATCTCATTGATTGCAATCAAAGCAACTGTAATTGGAACCTGCAAGGAATTAGTTTCATTGTGAGTATAAAATGTAGTGCTTTTTTCCAATCTGAAGAAAACAAAAAGAAACTTATCCTATTATTTTGTCAAGACTACGAACATGATAAAATTATGATCCACAGCCAAATATGCCACACAATTTACAATAACCAGATCTGCCTGAGAAACAACTCTATGGAAACTCAGTGTTGTAACATACACAAGTCTTTACCTTTATGTGGCTTCATGAACTAGACTCAGTAGACACAATGTTCCCATTTAATGTTCACTGAGTTCCAACAAGGTCCATTATGTAAGGGCACATGTCATATTAATACCTCCCATGTATGTTTTTCTTCTTAACCATCCAGTATCTACTAAGGTTTTGTGGATGTTTTAATTGTGTTCTACGGATATTTATACCTCCGGGTATAGGGCGGTATATAAATTCAATTAATAATAATAATAATAATAATAATAATGTATTTTTAAATATTGTAATCCACTTTAACATACAGTATTTAATGAAAAGTGTGGGTTATAAGTAGTTCAATAAGTAAATAAACTCGCAGTAGTTTACCCTTCACATAGCAACTATTCCCAGCCCCTGTAACACACTACAGTGGTACCTCGAGTTACATACGCTTCAGGTTACATATGCTTCAGGTTACAAACTCGGCTAACCCAGAAATAGTACCTCAGGTTAAGAACTTTGCTTCAGGATGAGAACAGAAATCGTGCTCTGGAAGCGTGGCAGCAGCAGCAGGCCCCATTAGCTAAAGTGGTGCTTCAGGTTAAGAACAGTTTAAGGTTAAGAATGGACCTCCGGAACGAATTAAGTACTTAACCTGAGGTACCACTGTACAGCTCCCAGGATTCTTTGGGAAAAGCCATGTGCTTTAAATGTATGTTACGTCTAAGCATTGATCAAAGTGGGGGTTCTCTGTACATATCCCACAGAGTTGAGTGCATTCAAGGAGCTGTGACTTCATGGGATTGCATACACACAGCATCCACAGGCACTGTAGGAAGTGTCTTCAGAGAAGAAAGTACTAATAGTGAACTCAGATGATGAGTGCCAATGGGAATGGAGGCAAAAGAATGACACCCAGAACCAAGAGGAAGGCATCAGCATGCACCAAAGGAAATTTAAGATTTATTGAAGTATTTAAAAGGCTCTCACAAAACAAAACCTTATGGGGAACTCTTAGAAAAACTAGTGGGAAATGGAATGGTTTGTCCTTGGAAAGGGCATGACTAGCCAGCCAGAACAAGCTAGGCTACATTTTCTTGCAGTTCCTACTTTTGATGCACTATTTGAAAATATCTGAGAGGGAAATAATAATAAAGATATAAAGCCTTTGCATAAGTCATAGGGGGAAATGCAATCGCTTCAAAATGAGAACAAAAGTGTGATGCCCTTCACAGTATGAAAAAATTGAGAGTATGGTGGGAGTTTGGATGGTGATAAATTGTTGTCAATTCAAAAGAGAAAGAGGAGATGACAAAAAGTCCGCAAGACAGAAACAGGATGTCAACAGAAAACCTGCTGGGTTGAATCTAGATTTAGACATGCTTGGATTGATTTAAGTCCCGTTGATTTCAGAGAGTCTATTTGAAGCATGGCTAAGCTGAAAAGATCCAACCCACTGATTTCAAGTGGGCTTAATTGTGCTCAGCTTTTTCCTTCTTGGAGGCCAACATGAATTTATATCCTCTGCTTAATATTGGCGCAATAGCTTAAGAAGACACTGTGATTACAACACCAGGAAACCACAAATCAATCTGCTTCTAATCTTCCTTTCCTAACTTCATAAATCCCTTCATTGGCACTCTTTTTGGCTTTCATTCGTTTCAGTAAAATTGTTTAGCTCCCTCTTGGACTGATACACACTGCTTTTTATTACTGGCTTTGGCCATCTATTAATGTCCCCCTTTTTTGCGCTAATGGAATTTCCCCAAATTAAGACCCAATCCAACTTCATCATCATTTCAAACTTTGACATTCAAGAGTTTAATTTTTATGAATTGCATTTTGCCAGAACCGTTGCTTCCATTTCTGTCACAGAGCCAATCACTTTACAAGATTATACTACTTATTCATCTGTTCCATAGTGGGAGGCCTTTGAAGGCTCCCATGTTGCACGTATAATTTTCCAATCCTATACCCAATTTCCTGGGAGTAAACCCCGCTGAACTCAATGCGATTTATTTTTTTTAGAAGACATGTATAGGATTTGACTGTAAATAACTCAGAAGCACTTCGCTTAACTAAGGGAAAGTTGGGTTTCTTGGGTTTTATTTTTACTGAATGGGCAGTTACCAGATAAAAAATTACTTCATTTTTCAGATTACCTAGAATATGGACCAACATTTCCAGCAGTTTTGCAGGGCTGGCCCAAAGCATTTCGCTTCCTGAGATGAAAGACAAGAAGCCAACTCCACAATTGCATGAACATAAGCCAACGCAGGTGGCGCTGTGGGTTAAAGCCTCAGCGCCTAGGACTTGCCGATCGAAAGGTCGGCGGTTTGAATCCCCGCGGCGGGGTGTGCTCCCGTCGCTCGGTCCCAGCGCCTGCCAACCTAGCAGTTCGAAAGCACCCTCGGGTGCAAGTAGATAAATAGGGACCGCTTACTAGCAGGAAGGTAAACGGCGTTTCCGTGTGCGGCTCTGGCTCGCCAGATGCAGCTTGTCATGCTGGCCACGTGACCCGGAAGTGTCTGCGGACAGTGCTGGCCCCCGGCCTCTTAAGTGAGATGGGCGCACAACCCTAGAGTCTGGCAAGACTGGCCCGTATGGGCAGGGGTACCTTTACCTTTACCTTTAAGCCAACTAATCTAATTGCACTTTTAAAATGAATTCACTTGAGATCAGGATGATAAGTTAAAATATAAATAGGATTTAGAAAGGCAGTTTTTAAAAAGCAAAACACCCATCATGATCGAAGCTAGGAAACTACCCTGAGTTCTCCCTAGAACCTCCAGGCATCACGATGCATTAATGTTAATACATAATTACATATATTTGTGTGTTCAAGATTATTCAGGTTACTGGGAAAAATCAAGTAATAAATATCTGGATATTCTGAAATTTATATATTCCTTCTCAGAATTTCTGTTCTCTACCTGCCACTTTCACGAGCATAAACAATGTGGGTGGAGACCTGGAGCCCCAGAAAATTAGGAGTAACAACTGACAATAACATTTTCCTTTATGCAATTCAAATATGAGTTTTGCATGGGCTAAATAAGTGGCCAGACTCCCAGGCATGGGGCCAATATATTTAGCGTGTGTAACTGGATGATTTCTTTACCAAATTTGGCAGGGATGTGTCTTAGTAGACTGAGTCAGATCTCCTTTCTGGTTTTGTCTTTACAACAAGACTAGGTGATCATGCTGGAAATTCAACTTGCTTTTTTGCATGAAATTGATAAAAGAAATGGATGGCACTGTGGTCTAAACCGCTGAGCCTAGGGCTTGCCTATAGGAAGTTCGGCAGTTCGAATCCCCGCAACCGGGTGAGCTCCCGTTGCTCGGTCCCTGCTCCTGCCAACCTAGCAGTTCGAAAGCACATCAAAGTGCAAGTAGATAAATTGTTACCGCTCTGGTGGGAAGGTAAACGGTGTTTCCATGTGCTGCTCTGGTTTCACCAGAAGCTTCTTAGTCATGCTGGCCACATGACCTGAAAAAAACTGTCTGCGGACAAACGTTGGCTCCCTTGGCCAGTAAAGTGAGATGAGCGCCGCAACCCCAGTCATTCGCAACTGGACTTAATGGTCAGGGGTCCCTTTACCTTTACCTTTTAAGGTGAAATAGAAGCATGCTTGTTCTGTATATTCATTTTGTAGGCATCATGAATGCAAAAGGGGGGGAGGCTTATCCCTTTAGATCAAGCTAATCAGTGTTCTGAGATTATATTATTTCTTCAATTTTCCCTTTAAACTCCTTTCTTTGTTATCCTACAAGAATCTAATAAAGAATGGTTCCAACCTAAATTCCTTTAAATCAAGGTTATGAGGACAGACTGTGAGTCCCTTTATGGGAAAACTATGGCTGCTATTATTTGAGCTCAGGCTTCCCGCACCTCAAAAAACCGAATGTTGCCATGTAGAGGCCATATTGGTATATACCTGGGTAGAACTTTCACCCACATTTCCTGTTTTCCATTGCATTGCTCTTTCTTATTGAACTCTCTTGATAATGTAGTGAAAATGTTGCCTCTGTGAACTGTGCGGAAAAAATATTTCACTACATAAATGAGTTACATCCGATTCCAGCTAGAGGTTATCATAACTACATTGCACTACTAATCTCACTCACCTGGTGGTTAACCCCAAAAGGACTTTTGTCTGAGTAGACATGTAAAGTCTGTCAAGTCCCACTGAAAACAACAGGATCTGATTTACAATTCACTTGTTCCATATATTTTTCAACAGAAATTGCTACAGCGAATTCACAGCCATCATAAGAAAATAAAAAACTGACTGGATCACGCCAAAGATCCTTCTAGTCCAGCATTCTGTTCTCACAGTGACCAACCAGATGCTTATGGGAAGCCTACAAGCAGGACCTGAGCAAAACAGCATTCTCCCCTCCTGTGGTTTCCAGCAAATGGTTTTCAGCTGCATATTGTCTCCAACAATGGAGGAAAAGCATAGCCATCAAGGCTAGTAGCTATTGTGTTTAAAATACAATCAGGCGTCCACATTATGAGTAGTACAGCCAAGTGTCTTCTTCCAGCACCTCTGAAGCGTTCCCCAGCCTCTGCTCTTCCCTAATTAGGGCATTTTGTAACTGGATTTTATCCCATGGTGCAGTACTATCACTTCAGGGGAAAAGGCGAAACAGCATAGGCTCTGCGTTTTTGGCCTAGGGTCCAGCCTTTAGTTTAAACAAAGCTAAGCTTCCATTTAAATTATTTCGATCTGTTGTAGCTGTGCCCATTTTCTAAATACTTAAGCTACCATAAAGTCTGCTGCAGTGCTTTATCTTTTTCCCCCCATAATTAAGATTTTTTTTCTTGATAATAATGGCAGTGCAATCAAGTGCAGAATTTGGCCATATGGCCAAACTGAATAGAAAACTGGGCACATGCCCATGGTTTTAAGTTACTCTAAACCCAGCCTGCCAGTAAAATAAAAGCTGATGTTTACCATGGGAAATGATTCAAATTAATTAGGAGGAACATGAAGGCTGCAGAGTGGGATCATTACCTTCTCAGTGCTTTGGTTACCAAAACATCTGGATACAGCCTATGGTAATTCTACTAACAAGTAACATGACATTACAAAACTAATAAGAAGACTAGAGGTATGGACGGTATCTCCCCCCCCCCTTTCCTTTTCCTTGGCTAAATAACATGATAAAGGGGCAGTCGTCAGTAAAACCTGGAGAATGTACAACATAATCAATTAGATAAAGATGTTTGACATTTCTCTTCCATAATAAAGCAAAGTAGCCATAAAGTGCAAAGTACTGTATGCCATGTGTACCACAATCTTGCAAGCAGAAGACTGAAGGAAGCAGATACGGTTTCGTTCTCATTACGATGTTTTAGCAAATAACCCTTAGATTACTGTGGCTTGCGAGTTTTTGCTTCTTCATTGCACGCTCTCTCTCTCATTTCAGACAAAACAGCACAGAACCCAAGCTGCCTTGGAAAAGGGGTTTTCAAGAACTCTCTGCAAAAAGCAGCAGCAAAAACAAAAAACCACCCCAAACTAAGACCAAATCTTTTTACAGACTCTATAAATGGCTGTACAGACTCGGGCAGGCAGAACCCTTCTCACTGTACCCTGATTGTTGAATGCCTTTTATTCTTCATTTACTGCATGGGTAGGCTATGTTCAAATGTATTCCATTTATAATTCTTTTTGCTAGCTTTGGTTGCCCAGATCATCCTGTGCAAATTTTTGGTCACTTGATGGAGGCTGTGGGAAGATACTGCTTTGCTGTAAAAACATGAACTCTGCCAGTTTTGTAAAAAAACAAATTTAAAAAATGTATAGGAACGAGGGATGGGAGAGAAATTAGATTCAGTTCACATTTAAAGGTGAACATACCTCATTTTCATTTTCTGCAAAAATGTGCGAACCCACCTTCAAAATTCACACTTATTTGAATTTTGCGCTGCAATTCTCCCACCAAGTGATGCTTACAAAAAGGTATATACCAAGGCAAAGTGTGCATTGAGATGTATATATTTGTGAAAATTACATACCCAAATGAATTACATTACAGCAAATTGTTTGGCAAAAATGTGTATATTAGGAGAAATTCACACTGAAATGTTGATGAATTTTCATAAAAAAGGAAAAATGCAAGCTGATGTGGAAATGTGCAGAACTGAACTTAAGGCTTGAAACATAAGAAATGGAGACAAACTAAAATGGACAGATTCGCCCATCTCTAAGCCCCTGTGGTGGGCTGGAGCCATGGAGCCGCCCTCCTCAAGCCTGTGTCTCTGCAACTCACCTGAGCAGTGCCAGGTCAGGGCAGTAGTGAGGTGGAGCTGCAGAAGCACATAGGTGGGAGTGTCAGATTGGCTCCAACCTCACCACTATCCTGCCCCCATCTAGATAAGTGGCAGCAATACCAGTGTCAGAAGGGTGATGCTGTGGTTCTATCCCACCTTTTAAAAACCAACACAAAAACCTAAGAGAAGCACAGGCTGCCTGCTGCATATCACTTTGTGACCCATCCCAACAAACTGACTGAGCAATTTTAATGCCATGAGGTTGATACGATAATCTTTACAGAACAACGAAATTGAAAAAACTACATCAGACATTCAAAAACCAACAAGCCTGCTATCCCAGCCTGGTTATCCCCCTAAAAACTCTAATACCCCATAATTAAATACAATATACTCCCATAGAGACTACCTTACACTGCGTTTAAAACCAGAATCGCATTTGGATAGAAACAATTTCTCAGGCGGCTAGTCCTAGTCTTTATAACCCTGTACCTTCTTCCAGAAGGCAGAAGCTGAAAGAGGTCATTTCCGGGGTGCGCACTATCCTGCACTATCTCTGCAGCTTTCTCATGACATCTGGAAGCGTAGATTTGATCTAAGGTGGGAAGAGTGCACCCAATTATTCTCTCCGCAGTCTTTACAACCCTGGACAGCATTGTTTTCCCCCTGACTGTGCAGCTCCCAAACCACACACACAGACCATAAGTTAATATACAGCGGTACCTCGGTTACATACACTTCAGGTTACATACGCTTCAGGTTATAGACTCCGCTAACCCAGAAATAGTACTTCAGGTTAAGAACTTTGCTTCAGGATGAGAACAGAAATCGTGCTCCGGTGACGCAGCAGCAGGAGGAGACCCCATTAGCTAAAGTGGTGCTTCAGGTTAAGAACAGTTTCAGGTTAAGAACGGACCTCCAGAACGAATTAAGTACTTAACCTGAGGTACCACTGTACGCTCAACAGTACAATGGTAAAATGCCATCAACAGGTCCTTTGAGAGATTATTTTTCCAGAGAATTCTCAGAAAATATAACCTCTGCTGTGCTCTCTTCATCAGGTCTTTACTGTTTTCTCCCCAGGTTAGGTCAAAGTTTAGGGTGGCCATGTGTCCAAACAAAGGACAGTCCTCTGTTTGAAGGAGGCCTCTTTTTGATTTGCGCCACCACCAACATATACACAAACCCAGAGACAGAAATACAGCTCTTTGCATTGGCATAGCAGCCCTTCATCACCTGTGCACTCTAGCAATAAAGACTTCAAACCAATTTAGGGGGTGACCGCCATTTGCTGCCCAGCATGGTGTGCATCAGGCCAAAAATGGGGGAAGAAGGGGTCCACGTGCACAGCCAGAGGTGGGCACACAGGCTTCCCTTCTGGTCACGTCTTTCCTGCTGCAAAACCGGCTGCCAATCACGAGGGAGCAAGGAGGCCGTGCAGTGAACAGAGGTCTGGCTGGGAACCAGGACCACTTCTCTCCATTAAAGGGGAGTGGCCTCTTGCTCTGTATGGAGTCTATTGTTGCTGGATCACCCACCTTCCTGACTTTTTATCCATGTAGATTAGCTTCAGCCCAAAGGTGAGTGGGCTGAACTGTGTATGGACATTGCTATGGATGACTCCATCGCCAACCTCGGGGCCAGGGAGGAATTTTTCCCGCAGACAAATCAGCCTACCTGCAGGTTTTCATGCATACATCTGGCTACCTTTTTTAAAGGGTCCTGGAAGGGCTAGAGCTGTCTGGAAGCCCACATGGAGGCCGATGGGCCCTTCTGAGAGGCAGCACTGGCAGGAACATCACACTTGACCCAGGTCAAGGGGCAGCCTTCATGCCAGTACAGTGGTACCTCGGGTTAAGTACTTAATTCGTTCCGGAGGTCTGTACATAACCTGAAACTGTTCTTAACCTGAAGCACCACTTTAGCTAATGGGGCCTCTTGCTGCCACCACGCTGCAGGAACATGATTTCTGTTCTCATCCTGAAGCAAAGTTCTTAACCTGAAGCATTATTTCTGGGTTAGCGGAGTCTGTAACCTGAAGCGTATGTAACCCGGGGTACCACTGTACTGACCCATCCCAAGTTCATCCAGCAGGCGAGCTGATTGAGGGTGGATGCTTACTCAATGACTTTTGCGAAAATAAAGTTGTGGCCTAATCTAACCCACTCCATGGTCTCCCATGTCTTATTTTCCAACGTCAATCCCCATCAGCACGCAGTGCGCCTTATGCGCCTGGGTCACGCAAGAATGCAACACAGGTTGTAAGATTGCTACATGAGCTGCCATAATATGAATTATATTCTATGGCCTGATATTGTTGTTACATCCCACCTGAAAGTAGAGGCACTTCCACACAATTTATTATGGACTTGGTTCTGCTCATGCATGCATCCTCTTGCAACATCCATGAGACACTGTCCTCATCAAAATGCTGTTCCATATTTTCACCGCCACTGCTTAATCCAGATTTACCATTTCCATGTCATTGTTGTTTCATTTCTTGTGTGTTCTATGGGAGCAATAAATCTTGATGAAACGGAAAAATAATATGGGACAACCTTTTGATGAAGGCGATGTCATGCAGATGCTGCAAAAACTTCATGCGTGAGCAGCACTGATTCCACAATAAACTGCTGTGCGAAATGCACTAGATCATGTCAAAAAATGTGCACTCAGAGCTACTCTCTTCACTGTCATCCATATTATGACAAAGGTTGAAAAGGATCCAGAAAATTCTGGCACAATATCATTTTGTTTTTCTGGCACTGGTCTTTAAGGAAAAGAGAAAAATGCTGAAACCTCATTCATTCTCCATTTCAGCATAACCTTTCAGAAACAATAACTTTGAAATGGAATATGTTAGGGAACTCAGAAAATATGAAACTAACTGCCCTCCCCTTTCATTCAGTGGATGATTAATTGCTTTGTGTGAGAGGTAAGACTGGTTAAGTGGGGAGAGAGAAAAAAGAATTCTGGAAACTGTGAAAAGGTTGGAGGCCCTGGGACAAATCTTTACTCAGTTTGTACTCAGCTGCGGTCCTTGCCAAACCACAACTGATGGGAATCCAATAAAAAACAGATCAGATATGGCCTGTTATTTGAACCTTGATTAACCAAATCTGCTGATTACAGTGGTACATCGGGTTAAGAACTTAATTTGTTTTGGAAGTCCGTTCTTAACCTGAAACTGCTCTTAACCTGAGGTACCACTTTAGCTAATGGGGCCTCCTGCTGCCGCCATGCAATTTCTGTTCTCATCCTGAAGCAAAACTCTTAACCTGAGGTACTATTTCTGGGTTAGCGGATTCTGTAACCTGAAGCGTCTGTAACCCGAGGTACCACTGTATTTGAATTCACTATGGAACCGCCATATAACTCTATGATCGGTGCAATCCTGTGTAAGTAATATCACTGACACTCATGTGCAAGAAGTTGCCCTGGAAGAACCTTCCTGGGCTTTCACTTTAGGATTCCCAAATCTATCTGTATATTTTATGTTCCGTTTGAACATTCTGATAAAACCACAATTATTTTCCCTATGAATTCAAGATGATTTATCCTATCAGTATGAAATTTGGTGTGGACCATCTCTTCAGTGAATGATACAAGCTCTTGGCTTTTCAGAAAAACTGGATGAAAACAAACTGAGAAACAGCAGTGTAAATTTGGGAATACGTGTTTTCTTTCTGGACATGCCACGCTATTTGTTGCAGAACACATCCTATTACTTTCCCATTGCTTTCAGTGGGAGAAGCGAAGCGCTTCTTTTAGCTTTACCATCCAAAGGGCATTGAACTTTTCCTATCCTTCCCCAGCCACCAGACCTGCCAAAAAGATTGGACAAAGGGTCTCCATTTTATAGACTTGTCAGTTGCTCTGCTCCTTTCTTTCTCTTCCTCCCTCTGCCCTAGGTTGCTCTGGACTGTTCCTATCTTCTTGTTTGTCCTCATCAAGCCCAATGCTTCATTGAGGCAAGGTGAATCAATTTGTCTCAGGTGACAGATCCAACCTGTGACCTCTCAATTGCTCTTATGCCAACCTCACTGCTTCACTGCCAGCCCCACCACAGCTTCTCCCACACCACTGACACCACAACACTCTCATTCCTGTCCAGTAGCACCTTAGAGACCAACTAAGTTTGTCATTGGTATAAGCTTTCGTGTGCATGCACACTTCTTCAGATACATGCACATGTGCTACTGGACCATTTATATATATATATATATAGACACCCCAACTTTTACACGGGAAGATACCCGAGGACACCAAAACCTGCATATATATATATATATATATATATATATATATATATATATTTCAACTGCGTCAGACCAACATGGCTACCTACCTGAATCTACTCTCATTTCTAACACATATGGGTGTTGTAGTTGGAAAAAGATCGGGAGAGCATCAAACTGGCAACCTCTGGTCTACGAAAACAAGGATTGTTATGAGGACTGAGGATGCTGTTACCTTCTGAGCCTGGTCACTCATGTGTCGAGGGGACTGAGGCACAAGGCAAAAGGGCCTTGATGGAGTAAGTAAACATTGTGTGAAACGATGTGTGAGGTGAACAGCTACATGAAGCATGCCGGTGGAGAAAATGTTGTACCCCAACAAATTGGGGGAGGTGTCTTTGACACTGAAAACAAAGTCCACATTTGGGGAGAAATAACTCTGGTGACCTGCGATACTCCAAATTAAATTAGGGGGGAAAGAAATAGAAATAAGAAATCAAAAAAAGAGTGTTCAGTGTATGTGGTGGGTGGTGGGGAGTGTATTGGCACAGATAATAGCTATGACTGTGCCAAACCACCAAATGCGTTCCTCATAGGCCCCAAAGCAGCCATCAGTCTGACAAGAAATTGGCCCATTTAACTATTGCTATTGTTTTAAATCAATGTACTGTACTGCGGATTAAGTAGCATTCTATCCCAAAGTCCCAGAAGCTCACTGATTTTGGAACAGATCAGATAGAGATTTGGCCTCCAAAACGTTTGTGGAGCAAAGTCAAATATACCTGTGCACACAAATGTTGTTTAATGAAGTTGCTCAGACTTCAGCTTCAGAACTAATTGCTGTGACATTTGCAGCAGCTCTTGATTGTTTGGCCTTAAGCAGGCCAGGGGTCTTTTTCTTCCTTTCTCCCACACTAGAAATCAATGACCCAGCAAGGAGTGAAGGAGGCAGCGATGCACCCAAGGAGATGCAGCTTTTTGCCATACAGAACAGACAACTAAGAGTCCTTCCAGACTGCTGCTATTTTATGGGTGGGATTTAATTATATGCTGGCAAATTCAGGTTTCAAAATTAAAGCAGATTTGGCACCCTTGTGCAACAATCCCAATTCTTTTAAAAACAAAAAAACAAAAAACCCAGACTTTTTGCGGTGAGGAAAATGCACCCTGGAAAGTGTGGGATAACAATCGCTTGACGTGACATCCTATAACCTCACCGCAAATCAGGATGAAAACTCAATGAGCAGCTGACATTGCATAACCTCCATTCAAATTGCGCGCAGATGAAATCAGGATGAATGCTAAATAAACAGGTCATCTGGAAGTGACCCAAGACACAGGTTTCCCTGGTGCTAAATCTCTTAACCTAATTGCAAATTATTTTTAAAAGACAAGATATAGGGGATATTCATGATGTTCAAATACATATCAAATTGGTCTAACTATTAGATATGGAAAACATATGCATTTAATTTAATCCGCAAAGCAAGGAGGGGGAGGAAAGGACTAAATTAATTTGAGAAATGAAGCAACGCTGCTTTATTGTCCAGAAGCAGCTGACTGAGTTTAATTTAGCCTGAAATTACGTTTCAGAATGTAGTTTTGGGAAATGCTGCAGCAAACATCTAATTTAATAAATTGGCCCAGCAGGGTAACATCCTCTTTCTGGATGCACACAGGATCAGTCTGAACAGAAAGGCAAACAAACATGGCCTCCAAGTGGTGCAAGGATCCCTTCCTTCCAAAATCTAACAACAGACAAACAGCACAGTGGGCTCTTATCGTTTATCTGAGGGGAATGTGGGGGATGAACAGTAGTGTGCGGAGTGCAATGCAACTTCTCTTGTTGCAAATTAAGACTCAAGTCTCCAGCGACTTTCGCCCAATACTAGGACAGAAGCTCTAGACTTCTCCTTCACATCATTTATGTGTGAGGAAGATGTGGTCAGATTCCAGCTTCCAGGCAGCATGGCCAATGGTAGTTCAACATCTGAAAAGCCACAGGTTCCCCATCCCCACTATATAATGTGACCAACTAATTCTACACATGGCTGCTCATAAGTAAATCTCAATGAGGTCCATAGGGTTTGTTCCCTGGAGACAGTATTGCAACCTATGGTGTCTCTTGGCTTTCTGCTGGATATGAACTCTTTGGGCATTATTTCCATTGTATAGGCTATAGAATGCAGAGTTCCACAAGAACTGTGTTCCATTCAGGATCTTTCTGCTCAGCTTAAGAGGGCCTGTCATTTGGATGCATCCCTTAAACCAGAGAACATTTCTACAAATGATGGGCTGGTACCCTGCATCTCTCGCTAAGAAAATAAGAGTGAAGACCAAACCAAAATCCTTTAAACACATATTTTTTGTGTGTGCATTACAGTTGTTTCTTGGCTGAACACATGCAAACCAACACAGGGTACAATTTCATCAGAATCCTGGCCTATTTTGCAAGCTGTAAGTAGTAATATTATACCATCGAGCCAATCAGGTATTTGGATTTTGGACAATTAATCAAAGGTTGCCAGGAAGAGTTACATTTACAGTTTAATATGCTTTGTCCAGTTATATTTGCAGAGATTTCATTTTCATGAAGATTCTACAGTTGGAGCACGTTATTTTGAGAGTAAGAGAACCTAGTGGGATCAACTTATTTTCTGCTTCTTAAATCATTCTGTCCTTATCTGATTTTTCTCCCTTCCCCACCACCACCTCCCCACCCCCATCAGATTATTTAGTTGGACTTAGTTTAACATTCACATCCTGCTTGTCAGGTGAGAGAGGATTTGTATGCATTCTTCCAAAGAACATATACTGGGCACTACTCCCTAGACAAGAGGTGACTGGGTTGATGCCAACTGTAAACTGTAATGAAGATCACAGAGCCTGGATGTGTCAGAAGGCTTCATTTTCTGACTTAGCCTATGACATTGTGAAAGGGAAAGGTGTCTAGAGGAACAGGAGCGAATGTGTGGGGCGGGGGCAGGGGGAGGAATGCTTGCTTTGAAATCCTTCCCAGGCAGACAATGAAAGAGAATAAAAAGAATGTTCGCCCTAAGTGGAAATGATTTGCAAATTCCATCTGTGAAATATATGCTTGTCATGGGAATCATTTCCTTCTGTAACCTTCTCATGACTCAGGCATTTTTTACAGATCAATATGTAAAGGGGGGAAACCTGAAACGAAACCACAGCCTGGGGTGCACATAGTTAAAATACAGGGGAGCATCTAATTTCAAACATGTCTATGATTCCCTTCCTTAACTTTGCTCAATTTAGTTTTATTTTGTGGTGCATTAAAATCTCTGTTACGCAGAAAAAACACAATGTCTAATCACAAAAAGCATAGCAGTATCCTCTTCGGTTAGACAAAACACTTTCCTGATAAAGAAATAGACTATTGCAGTAACTCAGAATTCCTGGCAGCTGGGGATGGGGCAGATATTTGATTCAGTTCACATTTAAAAGTGAACTTACCAAATTTGCATATTCTGAAACAATATGTGAAGAGAAATGCAGCTCTCCTTCAAAATCCTCACTTATCCAGATTTTGGGGTACAGTTCTTCAGCCACATAATGTGTACAAAAATACATGTACAGTGGTAAAGTATGCATAAAAATGCATACATTAGTGAAAATAATGTACAAAAATGCCATGTGTTACAGGAAATTGCTTGACGAAGATGTGTATATTAGGCAACATTGCATATACAAATGTATATGTTAGGAGAAATTCACACAAAAGTGCTGAACTTTGTTTTTAAAAGCAAACTGGTGTAGAAATGTGAAGAACTTGAGCTTGGAAAAATGAGAAATCGAGAGAAGCACAATGGATGTATCTGCCCATCCTTCTATCAGCTGCTCCTGAACCAGAGCTACATAGCACGGAATTGAACAGAAAGAATCTTAAGAGTCTACCCTTCTAGAAATATTCTGCATTTCTGAAGTAGATAGAAGAAATGATGACAGAACTGCAGGAACTGTCATGGCAGATTCAGAGAACACACCCGTCAGAAGGCTAGACAAGAACTTTATTGTGTCTCTTAAACAATAACAGAACAGCAGCGGGAAACGCCTGACTCCAGCATGAGGTCCGAGAGCAAGTTACAGCAATACAGTATGCAGTTGTAAAAACAGATAAAATCATTACAATCATAAAAAAAACAAGTAGAACTTCTAAATGTCCCCCTTTGTCACGGTACGCATACCCCTAAACATTTTGTGAATCTAAGTTTGGCCTCATAGAGGGGCAGTATTTCAATATGAGTAGGAAAATGAGAGTACCCCTAAAGATTTTTTTTTTAGAAAAAAGCACTGGTTACTTGCAGCTGCTTCTACCATTCAGTTGGTCCCTCAATCCTCTAGAACCTTGCAGAGCTTCCCAGAATTCCACAGCTTTCCTGGGTTGAGCAGGTCACAAAAGAGCCCCTTTTCTTCCCAAAGAACTTTAAAAACATACCAGAAAGGGGCATGTTTTTCTTTCCAGCACCTCTTCATTTATGACCCAAACATAAATAAAACTGGGTTGTTGTTGTTTTTACACTTTAAAAAAAAAACACAACTTTTATTTCCCTCCATTCCAGATAGCAAAATGCTGACTTCAGAGCTTATAGAGACTTGGGAGGTTACAGAAACAAGGATTTCATTTGACAATCCATTGCAACTTGTCTGATATCCCTCTGCTGCCAATAATCAAGTAGTTTCTGGTAACATTTAAGGATTTCTCCTTGCCCTACATTTGCTGCACATATTTCATTCTGGCCTGTTCTTTTCAGCAGAGCTCTTTTTAAAGGATAGGGTGCCTTATTCTCTGACTTTACAGAGGTTTGCTTGCTTTGTTTATTTACAGAGACTTGTACAAAGCTCAATACAGCTTGAGACCAGGATAACAATATGATTGGTGCCCCAACCAATTGCTGACCAATTGCAGGAGCATTTCATGAGAAGGCCTGTTCTGCACAATGTGTGGCAGGGCCTAGGCAACTCCCTTCCGTTACATATCAGACAAACGCCGTCTCTATTGTCCTTTTGGCACCTAACAAAGACCTTCCTTTTTCAACACACCTACAAGAGGCTGTAGTTGTTTTTTATCCTAGTCTGCATCTGATTTGAAATCTGTCCCTGCCATTAGTTCAGCCACAGCATTTGGAGCCAGCTGGAGCCCAAAATGAGACTCACACAGAATGTAATGCAATGATTGAGTCTTGAGGTTACCAGTACATGAATCACCATGGCCAAGCTGTCGCCCTCAGAGAAGAGCCATGGTTCACGTACCACCCATAGCTGGTCAAAGGGACTTCTAGGCACTGAGGCTACCTGAGCCTCAAGTGACAAAGATAGATCCAGGAGCAAGCGTGAACTATAAACCTAATCTTCCAGAAGGAGTGCAACTCTGTCCAGAACAGGCAAGTGGCCAGACTCAAGGACACAGGAGCCACCCACCCACAATGCCTTCATCTTTCCAGGGTTCAGACTCAGTTGTTTGGCACTCATCCAGTCCACTGTTGTTCCCAGACAACAGTTTTTCCGCCAAGCTGGAAAAGTGCCAGTTCGATGTGAAGGAGGTGGATTTCCTGGGTTACAAGCTGTCCGACAAGGGACTCGCCATGGACAGTGCCAAGGTCCGCTCGGTGTTGGACTGGAAGAGCCCGCGCAATAGGAAGGAGGTCCAGAAGTTGGTCGGTTTCGCCAACTTCTACCGCAAGTTCATCAAGGGGTTTGCGAAGGAGACGGCGGCTATCACGGACACCCTCAGCTCCAAGAAAAAGAAGTTCACCTGGACGGACCAGGCGGAACAGTCTTTTCAGAGACTCAAGCGTCTCTTCGCGTCCAAGGAACAGCTGCTGCACGTCAACCCCGGCGAACCGCTGCAGATTGAGACTGACGCCTCAGACAGAGCGGTGGGGGCGGTCCTGTTGCAGAGAGATCCGCAAGGGAACTGGAGGCCCTGCGCATTTTACTCCAGGAAGCTCAGCAAGTCGGAGCAGAACTACACCATTTGGGACAGGGAGTTGCTGGCCATTCACGCAGCCTTCAAAGTGTGGCGGCACTTCCTCATTGGAGCCAGACACACCGTGCAAGTCCGCACAGATCATAAGAACCTGGAGTACTGGCGCACGGCTAGGTTCCTGAACCAGAGACACATCCGCTGGGCGGAGTTCTTTGCGGATTTCGACTTCAGGATAGAATACATCCCGGGAGACAACAACATCATGGCAGATGCACTATCCAGGAAGCCGCAGTATCTCGAGGAAGCGGCACCGGCGGCGGCCAAGCACATTTTCGCACCGAAAGCGTGGGCGTGCGCTTCAGCTACAGTGGACCTGGACGCGGTGCGTCGCGCGCTGCAGACGGACTCGTTCGCACGAGCCAAGATAGAGGAGGTGCAAAGAGGCACAGCGAAGGACGGAGAGTTCCAGATACGCGACGGCCTACTCCTCCGCAAAGGGGCGCTCTATGTGCCGGGAGACGACCTCCGCGCGAAAGTCCTGCAGCAGTTACACGACGCACCCAGCGCTGGGCATTTCGGCAAGGACAAGACAGCGGAATTAGTAGCCAGAGACTTTTGGTGGCCCAAGATGAGGGGTGAAGTTGAGGATTACGTCGCTCGGTGTGACACATGCCAAAGGGCCAAACCAGTACACAGGGCACCGGCGGGACTGCTGGAACCGCTTCAGACGCTGTTTGAACCGTGGGAGAGAGTAGCCCTGGACTTTGTCACAGATCTGCCCAGCTCAAGAGGCAAAACAGCGGTGCTCGTGGTCATAGACCTGTTCACCAAGATGGCGCATTTCATTCCTTGCGCGAAGGTGGCCACGGCGGAACAAACCGCCAAGCTGTTCATAGACCACGTGTTCAGGGTTCACAGCTTGCTGAGATCCATCCTCTCCGACCGGGGGTGCCAGTTCGTCTCGAGTTTCTGGCACAAGCTCCTGGGCATCCTGAACGTCAAGATCAACTTAGCGTCGGCACGACACCCGCAGACCAACGGGCAGGCGGAGAGGGTCAACGCCATCATGCAGCAGTACCTGCGGTGCTACACGAATCAACAACCCTCGACCTGGGTGGACTACCTACCGCTGGCCGAGTTTGCTTACAACAACACGAAGCACGCGTCTACAGGGGTGACGCCGTTCTTCACCAACAATGGGCGGCATCCCAGAACCTTCCCGGGTTTGTAGACGAAGGGGGAGGGGGAGCCACAGGGGGCAGAGCACTTGGCAGCAGAGTTGCAGGAGGTCCACGAGCAACTCCGAAGGAACTTAGAACTAGCAAAACAAGCCTACAAAGTGCAGGCAGACAGGCACAGGAGAGTCGGGGAAGACATCCAGGTGGGGGACTGGGTATGGTTAGCGGCCCAGGCAGTGCCAGCCAGAACGTTAGCTAAGAAGAAGCTTGGACACAAGCAGCTAGGGCCTTACCAAGTCGAGGCACAAATCAACCCAGTAGCTTTCCGGTTGACCCTTCCGGAGGGTTCCAGAATGCACCCGGTCTTTCATAGGTCGGTGCTTACACCCTACAAGGCACCACACAGGTTTCAGGCGCCAGGGAACGCACCAGACCCACGCAGAAAATCACCCACAGGGGGGGAGTCACAAAGGGCGACACCAATCAACGAGGTCACGGAGATTTTGGACTTGAGATGGGGGGAAGAGGGAGTTGAATATCTCCTCGCCGAGGAAGGTACCCCGGCCAGCGCCAACAGGTGGGTACCGGACTATGCCCTGGAGGAGCGCTATCTCAAAGACGAGTTTCATGCACTCTTCCCACACAGACCTATGCCGGCAGATTATTTCGACGATTGGCTTTTCACACCCACACTTTCAGCCAGCACGTTCCAGGGGTTCTCATCAGCTGAGGAGACGCCACCGGAATGGAGCACCCCAAGGGGATCTTGTTCGGGGGTCGACACCGACCGCTCCTATTGGTGGGACGATCAACCGGAGGTGGGGTGGAGACGGGAACTGCAAGAGGGGCCCGGACACGCAGCACCACCCGAGGTACCGGAGGGTGAGTTGGACATGGACGTGTTGGGAGAGGGTTTTGGGTTTGAGCATGAATGCAAAGAGATGGAAGCGGAGGAGATCGACGTCGACGAGTCCAGTACGGAATGGGCAGATCCAACTGGAGGACTGCAAGACAGGGGTACCGAACAGTATCCAGCACTCGCCCCCAAAGCACGGGAGCGCCCGGAACCCACGCCTGGAGAGGGGGAGGGGGGAAGGGGGGCTTCGAGGGGGGGATGGATGTCAGGGGCTCAGGGGCTGAGCCAAAGGGGAAAGAGGAGTTGGAGAGCGAAGGGGAGGAATCTGAGGGGAGCTTAGGAGGGTATGACAGTGACCCGAGAGATTCCATGAGTCTCTCCAGCGAATCAGAAGATTCTCAGAAAGAGGCACCCAGGGTCAGGGCAAGGGGGGGCAGCGGTGAGCCCCCAAGCGGCAGCTGGAGATCAGGGCCAGCTTCCCTGCCAGAGCGTAGCGGGGGGGAAGAAACCCACAGATCAGAACCGGCGTCCACTCTAGCAGGGAGAGAGAGAGAGCCAGAGCTGACCACGCCTCCGTCGGAGAGTGGAGGGGCGGAGCAGAGGTCACTTCCAGCCAGCCCCTCCGAAGGAGGAAGCAGTGACAGGAGCAGTGTAGCCGTTAGGAGGAAAGTGGCCGGCTGGGCGCGCGCGCCAAGTTCAAATGTGCAGGCGCGCGGGTCAGCAGAAAATCCGGATTGGGAGCCAGGTCCCAAAGCCCGCCGGAGACAAGGGGAGGAGTCAGAGGAATCCGCCTCCGAAGAGTCCAGGAGGGGTGGAACCCCAGGGGGCAGGAGGACCCAGAGGAGAAAAGAGCAGAGGAAGAGGTGGAGCAAAGCTAGGGTGTTAAACTGGTGTAGGGGAGGGGAAGAGTCAGACGGAGCTTCGACGGTCTAGAGTTACAGACGTAGGGATGCGCGCCACGGATGTAAAACCAACAATGAACTTCAATAAAGACTTCTGTATATAAAGAGACACTGGTGTTGGTCCTTTGTGAGCTGGGACCTGAGGCACCCCTGACAACAGTCCAGACCTTTCCTGACTCAGATGTTCTAAAGAACTAGAGCTGTGTGTCATCAGCATACTGAAATGAATCTGACTGACCGTATTTTCAGAGTGGTGTACAAAACCCCAATGAGTGCTCTAGAGGTCCATCCACCACTTCTGGTACGACCAGCCTCTGGACCACCCAAAAATCTCAGCTGAACTGCTCTTGGAGGATGCAATGGGGGCAGGAAAGTAGTCTCCGCCTCCTTCACTACTGCTTAGTAGGCAGAATTCTGCAGCCTAACAGCAATCCTTCAGCTTCAGGGTGAGTTTTCCACCAGCCATCTCCCAGCTTCCTAAGGAGCAGTGCAGGCCTGCAGCACAAGAGAGGACCGTTGGGAGTGATTGTGTCAATAGCTCCTCCCATCTTGCCATCTCACAGCAACACACCAAGCTTGACAGGATCAATGGCGCTAATCACCTAGAAATACCCCAGAGATTCAGGACTCTACCAGACTCCATTAGTCTTTGGCGGCGGACCCTACCAAATCAGTCCTCCACTCCTCCAGGTTAGGACTTAGTAGGGAACACAGGTTGACCTGGCTTCCCAATGCTGTGTGTTGCTGCTACTTCCTGAAGGGGAGAGGGGCAAGGCAGTGGGCAGCTTGGTGTGGTGCTTAGCTCTAAGGCAGATTTCAACACTGCATTTGAAGGGAATGGAAGGCTGTGAAAAAGGAGCCAAATAAGTTAGCTTCCTTGAAATCACCGCTGTCCGGTTGCCATTGCCCTCACAACTGCCTGTGAAGGCTGCTCTATTAGGCCAGGTAAATAAGGCGCTACCCTCCTGTCCTCAGGATGACCTTAACTAACATCACCTTGCCAACAAAGGTCCGTATAGTTAAAGCCATGGTTTTCCCAGTAGTGATGTATGGAAGTGAGAGCTGGACCATAAAGAAGGCTGGTCGCCAAAGAATTGATGCTTTTGAATTATGGTGCTGGAGGAGCCTCTTGAGAGTCCCATGGACTGCAAGAAAATCAAACCTATCCATTCTTAAGGAAATCAGTCCTGAGTGCTCATTGGAAGGACAGATCCTGAAGCTGAGGCTCCAGTACTTTGGCCACCTCATGAGAAGAGAAGACTCCCTGGAAAAGACCCTGATGTTGGGAAAGATGGAGGGCACAAGAAGAAGAGGACGACAGAGGACGAGATGGTTGGACAGTGTTCTCGAAGCTACCAGCATGAGTTTGACCGAACTGTGGGAGGCAGTGGAAGACAGGAGTGCCTGGCGTGCTCTAGTCCATGGGGTCATGAAGACTCAGACACAACTAAATGACTAAATAACAACTGCCGCCTGCTTTCTTATATCCAGGCCAGTGAGTGGCACTGACTGTGTCCTTTGTCTCTTGTTGAACTCTTCAGGGAGGGGTATAGAGACAAAACTAGAAATTGTTGTCTCTGCCTGTCATTGGATCTGGTGCCACCTGCTGGTGGCCTCCTTGCCTTCTGCTCCACCAGCCACAACTGCCTGCCTGTGCTTGCTACTGGGGAGACTCCCTTTAAAATGTGAAAACCACATTGTTCGAGAGAGCACTGGGGAAGGGCAGATACACCATGTCAAGCTTCACTCAGGCGGCTAATGGCACAGCTAAATCAATCACTGCAAGGTTAACACAAAATACACATTGGTCCTAATCCACGGCGGAGAGATAGTTAACACATCCACAAATTTTTACGTTTGTCCCTAGGTGATATTTGATCTGCAGTCCTAAACAGAGATTGGATCTGAGCAGCCGTGCCAAAATCTGGAGTCTGCCACATTCAGAGCTTTCTGACCCTAGTGGAAAAGATCCAAATAAAACAGTTCTGCTAATTTGAACTTCCTTACAAGCTTCTACATAGGGGCCTGAAGTTACACTATAAATATGAAAAAGATGTTTTTTCCCCTCAGTAGGAAACTTTAGGCATACATGTCTTGACTCAGTTTCACCCAGAATCCCAGTTACGAATATCCTAACAGATTGGGGAGCTCTGAGTTCCCAGGGGTCATTTTGAAAGCCGGATCCAACTTAGGAACACAGACTTGCCTAACATTTCATTATTATATCATGATGTTGTATGTTGGGATCCAAAGAACCATATAATGTGTTCTGCACACCAAAGGGAGCTTTACACTTACGCAAGGTTGGCCCCAAGTTTGGTGGGCCCTCCTCTCCATCTGTGGCCTTGGTGATGGCAGCTGTTATGTACTGAGTTGAATAGGATCCAAAATACAGCAGTCTGATTGGTCCTAGAACAATAGGATCCAAAATGCAGCAGTCTGACTGGTCCTAGAACAATAGGATTCAGAATGCAGCAGTCTGATTGGTCCTAGAACAATGCAGCAGTATGATTGGTCCACAGGAGCCACCCAATCCAGCTCCAGGTGGAAGTGAATCCTCAACCTGATTGGCCTACAGGAGAATACTGGAATTAGCCAATCATGTTGGGGCCCATTGTGTAAATAATGTATATAAAACAGATATTGTGGGGGAACTTCCATTCCTACTCACCACTATGAGCTGAATAAAGAGCATGAAATACACTCTTGACTTTGAGTATATTTCAGCAGCAGTGACAACAGAAAAGCCTACCCAGATGGGCACTTCAATTTATCATGGATTTTAACCTTTTAAATATTTTAAATAGTTGTTTTTACCTATAATTTTATTGTAAACCACTTTGAGGTCTTTCTGTTTTTGTTTCACAAGCAGGTGCTGTATGAATACAGTGTATTCATAATAATTAAAAAAAAACAGCAATGCTCTGAGGGGTACACTAAGCCACATAATATGTTTGGGTCCAGGTGCCATTCAAATTTCCCACAATGCCACTGAGTGTAGCATTGCTCTAGAGCACTGTGGGATTTCTAAGTGGTGGATATACTCAGCCACCCAGCACTGTTCACAGCAGTGGACCGGAAGGGGGGGGGAAATACTTTAATGGAGGGCCCAGGCCTCTATGTTTGAACATACCTGCCAAGTATCCCAGAAAAAGAGGCATCCCATATTTTTTGAACAAGGTTGCATTGGCCAATTTGGGTGCCATACTCTCATGCCACACTCTCACCCTCAAAAAAGGACTGGGGGGTGGAGCTGTGATCTCATGTGGCACCCAAAAACGTGTGCTTTTGGTTGCTGCACATGATCATACCCTGAAAAAGTGTTTTTCAGGACAACAACATGGCATGAGCCATGTGACTCACCGGGGAATGCATCCCAGAAGATGTGCATCGTGTGTTTTTTTTAAATGAAAAATTTGGACACTGTGCATGAATACCAGCTGCTTATCTGTTCCCTTAATGTTTGATGATGATCATCATCAAAATAATTCATTATTTATATGCCACCCATCTGACTGGGTTGCCCCAGGCACTCTGGGCGGCTTCCAACAAATTAAAACACCAAAAACAGTAAAACATCAAACATCAGGGTTGCCAACTTGGATAAAATATTGGGGCGGAGGGCAAGTAAGCCCTGCGCCACATAATCAATCACATGGCCCAGTGCACGCACACCATTTGAATGGCAATGCCTGTCACCTTTGGGGGGCACCGGGCCCCTCAAATATTTTAGGCTCCTATGTCAAACATTTAAAACTTCCCTATACAGTGGTACCTCAGGTTAAGTACTTAATTCGTTCCGGAGGTCCGTTCTTAACCTGAAACTGTTCTTAACCCGAAGCACCACTTTAGCTAATGGGGCCTCCTGCTGCTGCCGCGCCGCCGGAGCCCGATTTCTGTTTTTATCCTGAAGCAAAGTTCTTAACCTGAAGCACTATTTCTGGGTTAGCAGAGTCTGTAACCTGAAGCGTATGTAACCCGAGGCACCACTGTACAGGGTTGCCTTCAAATAATGGATTAAGGCTGAAATAAATACATTAGAACTGATAATTACAAAGTTACTCTTACTAGAATTGCAGCAACAGTGTAATGTGCAATTTTGTGGAATTAGTGTACCATCCTGTTAAGTGGCCTTCTTTGTACCTTGTAGCACACATATATACACAGTCTTCCTGGGACATATACATAGGATTACGCTGTAAAATGGTATCATTCATGTCTATATATTCAAGCTGGCGTCCAAGGCACATTGTTGGGCTAAGTAGGCAATTTAACATTAACTCTCAGTTTCCATTCTTTCATGAGAATGAGTCAGTGTCTTGGTGTTATTTGAACTACATATATTTTAGATTTAATACACAGCATTTCTTCACCTCACCTAGGCCTTTTAATTTTGTCTCATAAATTATGCCTTATTATCTAATTAGTTTGGTTATTTTAGCCAAATTTATGAGCAGGTGATGTGGCCAATTTGTTACATAGCCATAAAGCTATGCTTTTTTTTATTGTTATAAGAATTCCCACCCCTCAAAGTATGCCTTAATTCCATGGGTTTGAGACATACTTTCCCAGGTTAAGGCTGGCTGCATTATTAAGAAATTGACTAGCATAATAAAAGCTGGAGACATACACATAGTAAATTATCTCATTTTGTATTCTATCCTACTCTTTTGCAGCATTATCCTAATTTTCACTCACATCCGATACGATAACTATACTAATTAAAAAAATCACGTGAACTACCTAAATCAAGTCTGGATATCGGGAAACAAGTTAAATGAGTTCTTAATGTTGCCCAGAGACCTGCCAAAGCAATTTTTAGACTGCATAATTCTTGAGCACACTATAAAAATAACTCCACAAAGTACAGCCACAGCAAACTATTTCATTATGCTACCTTATTTCTCAATTTGTACCAGTGACAGCTAAGAAATAGCTCATTTTGCTGGCCATAACTATCAACAGTAATACTCCCAGTCAAGCAACAACACTCCATGAAAGAGGCCTTTATGAGCAGGTGATGTGAATCAGGTCCAAAAATTGCCAAGCAGGTAACCAGAGCATATGATGCCAACCATGGGAAAAAGAGCTGTAGCTGAGCAGTACAGCACATGCGTTGCTCATTTCCAAGGCCGGTTCAAGACATTTTTCTGCCTGAGGCAAAGGGCAAGGTAAGGTCCTTCCCCAAGGCACGTACAGAAGCCAATTGGATTGGTAGCTGAATCTTGAGAGCAGCAGGCTAGTGTAGGGAATAAAGGGCAGGCCACATGGCACTCACGGCTTAGGCCACTCCCACTACCTCTGCATTTGCTGCCTGAGGCAGCTGCCTCATTCTGCCTCATCATAGGGCCGGCCCTGGCTCATTCCTTAGGACCTCCAGCTAGGGCGGCTGGGGAAAACTATTGTCTGAAACCCAGGAGAGCCAAAGTCAGTCCGTTCCAGACAAGACATATATTGATCATTCATCCTGCTTTGTTTGCACACAGTTTGACGGAGGCTAGGTGACACCAGCCATTTATTGAGCATTATTTCTGATTTGTTTGCAGGGATGTTATATATATATAGTGTCAAGCAACTATTACCCCACATTTTCCAGTGCATTTTCTCATCACTTCCCTTACTGTAAAAAAAATATTATGTAGTTGAATCCTGCTTAAAAATAACAACAGTCTGGAGATGCC
Organism: Podarcis muralis; assembly: GCF_964188315.1. Taxonomy (NCBI): domain Eukaryota; kingdom Metazoa; phylum Chordata; class Lepidosauria; order Squamata; family Lacertidae; genus Podarcis; species Podarcis muralis. Next base: position 40,444,284 of record NC_135663.1, on the reverse strand, counting down.
CAATATTAAGCTAAATGAGCCCGTGGTCCGATTGTGTCAGGCAGCTTTCCGTATTAATCCTGTTTGTTCAGTTGCTGTGTGCAAGAATATATAGAAGTCTGGGAAACATGGGACTTTAGTAAGATAAGGAACAGCCCGGGCTTTTTTTCCAGCCAGAACTCACTGGAACTCAGTGAGTGCCAGTGTCAGGTGGGTGCCATTGTCATTATAAGATAACAAGGGAGGTGTTCGTGGCGAGTTCTGGCACCTCTTTTTCTAGAAAAACAGCACTGCAAACAGCCAAGTTTTTCCAAGTAAAGCAATATGAAGTGTAGCAAAAATTACTGGAAAGTGGAACTGTCTCTCTTATCACGCTACAGTGGCAGCCTCTCCCCCTGTTGCCATTTAAGGTGAGATGTCTTGAGTCAACACTGCTGTGGAGAAGACTGCAGTATCAGCTTATTCCACATGCAAAGTGAATTCCCAAATTACACCAGGAGCATGGGGAGAAGCAGTCAGGGTCACTTAAGAAGGGAGATCTAAGATGGTGCAAAGAATTAAGAAGGCTCTACACACAGGACATTTTATTGCAGAATCAATTTATACTATTTATCGATTGCACTTTTTTGCCTCTGAAAAGCACTTATTGAGAAGCTGGCTTCTCACACACACACACACACACACACACACACACAGATTCTGCATTTCCCTGCAGGATCTAGAATTTATCTAGACTGAAAGCAGCATGTTAAGGACAAGTAAGAATGGTTCCAGATTAAGAAAAACTACATCTTTGTGCTACAAATGGGTTAGTGTGTACGCAGCCTAAGGTTATCTCAGAGGACAAAGGGTTGATATGGTGTACAGCAATGATCAGATTGTTGTAGTCCAGAAACATCTGGAGGGCAGCAGATTATAGCCACCTCTGAACTAAAGGTGCCATTACCCTGGCAGAAGCAGATTCTGGTCACAGAAAAGCCCCTGCTAGTCGGGGAATATTTTGTTTTTCTTATGAATGGAATCTCCCTTTATTCATGGAGCAGAACCTTTGGATCCAAACCATTTATTAATAGTTTCTAATTTTTTTTACACTGGTCTGAGAGCCTTTGGACTAAAGATAAGCACAAAGACCATTCACAACAACAGATAGGTAAGACCAACAGACATTTGTATTTCTGAAGAAAGGTTTAAAAATCATGAACCATTTGTAATAACAAGAAAGTTGTTTTCTGTTTTATTCTACTTTTGAAAACAGAAATTCAAAATGTAGTGCTAACCTGCACATTTCTTTTTGTGCTCTTCCATTACTTTACTAAGGAAGTTTCTGGGGTGGAGGTATAAACAGATGGTTGCCATAGATACAGTATCATCATAATGTGAAGAACAGGCTTACCTCACATGATATAATATGGGGCCTTGAAATTTACATTATTGGTGGCCTGGCTGCCTTTACTGCTTCATAGTTTTTTTCAATGCATTTTGCAATAATTGCTTCAAGCAGTTTGTATATTCTCAGGACTTCTTATTAATTTTGTATGTCATTTCAGCAATGTTTACATTAAATAATGAAGCAATCTAGAAACCGCTTACTCATTAGAAATGAGACTACTTGCAAGTGCTTTTAAGGCAGTAGCCAAGACTGCAGAAGACATATTTCTCCGTTCAAGCCTAACTACACTTAATCCTCGATAAATTAATAGGAAAAAAATGGTTTCTAAGGCAATGGAAATATTTAATGGTAATAATAACCTGCACTTGCATTCTTCAACATGGGAAACAAAGCACAGGCAAAAATGAATGGATTATATTAATGACAATAATGGCAGGATGGAAATATGGACTAGTGTGCAGCAGGATTCCCATCCCAAGGTATACCCCTAGCTGAGATCACCCAGTCTGTGATACCATTAAATCAATCAAAGAATGACAATGAAACCTTTGTAATTAAAAGCAGATGGTGGTTACAAAATGCTCATAAAAATGTCCCCTTCCACAGTGCATGCAGTGGAAGGCGAGGCTTAATTTTCATAAAAACAAATTAAAAGGTCATTTTGATAAGGGCAAATGAGGCACACTTCAGTCTTGAATATTAAGGGGAAACTGAGGTTTTTTTATTAGTCAAGTGAGGGGCCCCAGGATAGGCCACGTGGCAACAGAAGAGAATGGCTGGGGAAGTCCAAATACTGCCCTCCTCCCTGAATCTACCACCTAAGGCAATTGCCTCACTCTGCGTTATGGTAAGACGCTCCTGCTTGCAGATTTCTGCATTAAACCAAGACATGCAAATTAGGTCAATTTGTTTAAAACTGTGGATGAAAGAAAATTATCCTCCATCCCAAAATTCTAGAGTGATGTCACCCCACCCCTACCCCCACTATCTCTCATGATTTATTCCTTGGTCAATTTTGAACAGCTCACATTTTCCCATGTACTAACCTCCGTCTTCCATTCTTTCAGGCATAATTTTTCAGCTGCAAACTATTTTGGTTAAACCCCCATATTCCACCTGTGGTCATTATGTTGCGAGACATTCCGGAAAGTAGTCATGTAGCCGTTATTTGAAAATGAAATTTTAATAATTAAGCATTTACCCAGTACCTTCTTGGAGGATTGGAGGGAACTGGTAAGTGTAAAGCTACCTCTAATATTTGGAAAAGCCATGCGGACTCAGTGGTGCAGCAGTAAACCTGTGCTTGCATCCTCAGTATAAATGCATGGCATATATTATCCTCAGACCATGTACATGGTCCTCCACATATTGTATTTTCTGGAAAGAGTAGAGATTTTTTGTCATATGAAATCATTGCATATATTTTTCATGCTTATCAGATTTGGAGCAATGCAACCATTAACTCTGAAGAGCTGTCATAGCGATACAAATGTTTATAATCATACTTTAATTAGCTTTGGAGTCGACATAAAAACAACACCCATCAAATCTGCAGATGATTTTTTAAAAAGTTGGGAGAGAGTAAAAATAATGGATACAATTCAGCTAAATTAAGCACCAGGTCCCTTGATTTCAGTGTAGAGGAGATGCTCAAAATCTCTCCAGCTGAAGTCAATGGGATTTTAAATTTCTCAACTTGGTCAGATCACACCTACTTTTTTTAAAAAAATAAATAAATAAAATGTTTAATTTTAAAAAGACAGTAACATAAAAGAAGCACCCAGCTGCAAAAACAAGATACATTAAACACAATTATTTAATAATTGTGCTTTGTATCAAACCTGATAAATATCAGGCTTTGTGCTCAGGAACTTTCAGTGAAGTCTTAAATTTCGTTTTGGGGAAAACAAAGCAATTTATGATTTCACAGAAGTTTTTTTTCTAACTGCCTTTTGATCTGAATCCTCATAAAGATCTCTATTTCTTCAGATGCAAAGGACAACTGTGAACTGGAATACTTTTATGAGCAACATATGAACCGACAAAAGATGTTGCAATGATGATACTGTACGGTAAAGGAAAACCATTTCCTGGCCTCTAGTTAAGCATTGCAATGCTTCATCTGAGTCAACAATGGAAAAGGCGGGAAGGCCCATACAGGGCTGGCCCAAGCCATTCTGTCACCTGAGGCAAGCCATAAAGTGGTGTACCTTCCGCCAGGGAAGAAGTGAATATCTACCTGAGGAACAAAGGGGGAATAAAGATCTACAACAAAGGTGAGAGGAGACCAGCAATGCCTCCTATTTGTCAAGAGACTACTGTAGAGGTGGCATTGGGGTCAAGGCTGCTGTGGAGACAGGAGATCCGGTCTCTGAAGAGAGCCCTGCAGCTGTTGTTGCCACTGCAACAGTGGTGATGCCAGCAGGCAATGCCTTCCTTGGAGGCTGGATCTGCTTTGCACAGTCCAATGTAAGGTGGCATCTGAAACGTTGCCTGAATATCTACATTTCTTTGGAACCGACAAGGGAATTACTTTTGTAATACCTGTCGGATGGAACAGACTAACACAATGGCTTGTGAAAGACAAGCTACCCAGATGACTGAAGGAGGAAAGAGACTTTCAGTACATAAGCTGTGCTTGGTGCTGAGAGATGATTGTGGGAATCTGAATTTTACACTGAGCTGAAGGCGTCACGTTTTGCTGAAAGACACCATAATAACTTGTCATTGGGTCACGTTGTCCAGTTGACAGCCAAACCAGTTTTCAGCAGGCTGTTGAGACACCATTTAGTCGTATGGGCAAATTAGAAGCGTTGCATGTGAATGGATGGGAGGTGGAAATTGGGGTTGGGATATATTTTAATATTGTGTGACATTTGATTTTAAGTTAGCCGCCTTGAATTTCTTTTGGGAATCGGGTGGGGTGTTAGTTTTAATACATAAATAGTTTGTGCTTCACCTTAGGCATCTCTCTAGAAAGTTAGTTCACTAGCTAGCTAAACCAGAGCAGAAATATTTATCCTCCCACTGAAACCAGTGAGGTTGAATGGACTTAAATCCAAGCCTTATCTGGCTCGTAAGACTGCAGCCAGAGACAGACAGAGAAAGTGATTTTCACTGAGATCATTCTGCCATCAGTCCTCAGAAATTCAATCCTGAAGACTGATAGAGTGTCCCGGCCAATTCTAACTGCTATAACTTTTGCTATAATGTCTCCTATTACAGTGACTTTGCCAAGAGTGCTAACAAGAGGCCAAAGAAAGTTAATGTTCTGGGTATTGAAATAACAGACCTGCTCAGGAGTGTTACTTGAAACTCGGCTTCTAGCAAACCTGCACTGGAAAACTCGTGGTTGTCTCAGGGGAGAAGCTCAGGTCTGCTCTTTTACTGAGCTTGTCATCACTACACCCCAATAGCGTCACTTAGTTTTCCATCATTAAGTTGGGATTCATGAGCACCTGGGCACCTGCTTTCAGGAGCATTAAGGACAGCTGTGTTGTAAATGTCATTTCTTTTTAATCAACGAAACTGAAGAGATAACTAGTTTCTTGCAAATTTTAGCCTTTCATTTGCATCCTGTTGCATCTAGCAGCTCTCCAGAGACTCAGCTCTCAACCTTGGGCTTTAAACAGGTCTCATCATTCCTAAAAATGAAGCGGCAAATTCTGGATCCAGCTGATTTAGGTTTGGCATGAGCTGCTAGGGTGGAATTAGTCTTGTGCAAAACACCCAAGCAGAATTCCATTTTCCCAGCCGCAAGAAACATATTGCTCTGGAAAATCTATCTGCCCGTTTGCGTTTATCCATTTCCATTTGTGCTGTCATTTATTCAATAGTGTTAATAGCTAAATTCAGTTAACGACCATAGATATATCTGAACATGTGTGCTATCCTGAAGATTGCACTGCATTAATTTGCCTTCTGCAATGCATACTGATGGCTTGGTGCAAGAAGGTTGCTGTAGTGATTGGCGCACATGCTTTGCATCCTGGAAGTCCAATAGTATCTATTCATAGTACCTCTAGTATAAAGGAAGATTTGGACAGCAACCACCTCTCACAGTAGTCGATACCAGGGCTTTTTCCCCAGCTGCAATTCGCCAGAACTCAGTTCTGGCACCTCTCAGGTCGGTTCTACTGCCACTCTATAAGAGAACGAGGGAGGCATTTATGGTGAGTTCTGGCACCTCTTTTTCTAGAAAAATAGCACTGGGACTCAAATCACCTCTAATCTGACTCTAGAATAAATCTTTTTGTTGTTGTTCTAGTTTTCCTTGTTTTTATTTACAGTAGTACCTTAGGTTAAGTACTTAATTCATTCCGGAGGTCCGTTCATAACCTGAAACTGTTCTTAACCTGAAGCACCACTTAAGCTAATGGGGCCTCCTCCTGCTGCCGCCGTGTTGCCGGAGCTCGATTTCTGTTCTCATCCTGAAGCAAAGTTCTTAACCTGAAGCACTATTTCTGGGTTAGCAGAGTCTGTAACCTGAAGCGTATGTAACCTGAAGCGTATGTAACCCGAGGTACCACTATATTTTTGCTATCTTTCTCCTGAAAATCACCAGTCACAAAAATATTATAAAGATTATATACTTTTGGTCCAAATATCACAAAGGAAGCTACACTGCTCAATTAGCTGCTATGGGGACAATCAAGGGACCTGGGAGAGCAGAGGCTAGTACCCAGGACTGGGCTTTGATGCCTTTCCCAAGGGGTGCTGCCACTCTTGGCTAGGAATGGAATCAAAAACCTTTTTCACCTTTATCGTAGCAAAGGCTCAAACCTATTTCGCTGGAACAACAACAATGCCTCAAGTCAGCTCAGACTCCTTTTGTGCCTCCTCAATTCAGCACGCACATCTAGCTCCTCCCCTCCCTTTTGACAGACATCTAATTAAACTCTCCAGGATGGCGGGGGGAGAGATTATATTACATGTTTTATTTGGGGGACTGAATCTGTGTTCATCATTGCTGGTTTTGTTGCTTTTTTAAGATCTGGAAATTCTGCACTTGGTTTTGCATATTGCATTTCAAACTTGCATTTCCATTCTGATATTGTGGAAGTGGTAGCGCCCTTTTATTGTGTTGTTCTGAAGGCTGCCTTGAGAGAGTTTTGCTCATAAAGGCGGCCTATAAATATTTTCATATAAAGCGAATAGATTCACCCATTTCAGCCTTTCATTTCTAGTAGCCTTTACCTGCTTGTGGTCCTGCTCCAGAGAGATGGTTCCAGAGTATTTTTCAAAGCTAGGACCCTCTCATGACAATAGGCTCTTTGACCCATCATTTAACATGTTTACTAATCATATCTGAGCTTCTATTGTAGTTAATTCCATTCCTAAAACCTACACTGTAAATTCAACAGAGCAGGAAGGGTTAAACTGGGGTGATAGGAGTTAGGGAGAGAATTATTGAGAGCTGTTTTTCATTCTTTCCTTGATTTTAATCCTGTATCCTTCATTTTTAGTTTTCCTTCCTTTAAACACATTGTGTTTTTATTTAATTCCGGGATCCACAGCCAGAGTTTTGCAGATGGAATGCATAATTGAACATTACATTTGGTTCATGGGAAATATACCATAAAATTAATATTTAAACCATATTCCCATATAGACACTGAGAAAGCAATCAAAATAATGCTTCTCCCTAAAGCAATTTGTATACAATATGTAGAATATATTCCAGGCACTTAAGCAGAAAGACTTGATATTAACTAAAAGTTAGATAGGGAGGGAGTGTCTCTTGTGTACTGACAATACTACCTTACATTTATTTGTCTTTGGCAGCCTCATTGACCAGAAACCAGGCTGAACAGGGAGCGAAAAGAAAGGGTGGAAACTGTGAAGCTTCCAGACCCACTTTGCTGATTATTAGTGTCCAAAATCACTCCAGTTATCTGGGATGTTGGTCCTCATTCTGATCATATGGACCACCAGGAGAAGCAGGGTTACTATCATATCAAACAGCTGTGGTTTTCCTAATACCCTGTAATTGGAAGTGATTCCTGTGTCTCAGACAACCTAACCATGATGTTTTGGCTGCTTGGGGTGACATCTGGAAGGGACTTGAGCTGTCCCTGTTCCCTCAGAAATCTCTTTACATATGCAAGATCAGCACATGACTTCTGTGACACCTGTCTCTCCTGTTGTCCAAACAAAATCTGAGGCAACTTTCATGCTGACAATACAGTAGAGAGAGCCACTTGTCTGAAGGAGGGTCACTGTGCAATGGAAGGACACCAGGGGGTATAGAAGCCTAACATAGGTGAGTGAAGCTTGTGAAGAAACAATAGCTCCATTTGGCCTCTGAGGGATAATTCAAAGAACCAAGTTGGTTTGTTTTAAGCCATCAGTAAGAGTCCTCACTAGGGACTCAGTTCTTAGCTTAAGGTCAAAGCCACATGTGCATCTGCAGGTGCAATGTTGATCCCAAAGAATCTCCCTGCTGCTTCGGTTAATTGACATGGCCACCATTTGCAAGCTACAATTCTCTCACTCTGAACATCACCACACCCATTCCAACTAGTGCAAGATAAGACTTGCCTAGACTTGCAGAAATCAGGACATGCGTGGGGAAGGGCTATAGAGTTCAGTGGCAGATCTCCTGCTTTGCATGCAGAAGATCCCAGTTTCAATCCCCAGCATCCCCAGGCAGGGCTTGTTTGAATTAAGCTTAAATTTAGTCAACTTTATGTAGTCCTCTACTGAGTCCAAGGTCACTGTTTGGGGACATCAATCACCACTTTACCTGGTTCTGATGAAAACAATAAACAGAGCTGGATGCTATCAGCATTTTGATGACTCTATACACGTCCCTGGACAACCTGTCCCAGTGCTTTCATACAGGCGCTGAGAAGCATAAGAGGCGAAACTGACCCCAAATAAGCTCCATATGACAACTTTCATGGGTGACTCAGGATATTATTCATTCTGGAAATAAACTTCAGGGATAAATTTCATGTGGGGGACAGATTGAAATGAACCTCTCCTTTTTTTGGAGCAATTGGTCATTGAAGTCAATTACTTCTGTGACAAAGTCCCTTGCCCTATTTCCTTTCACACCTTCTCCTCCCAAATACACTGGAATCTAAATGTTTTCCTGGGTTGATGGGCTTCGTCGTGCCATATCGTTTTAGTTCATCTTGTAATCTCTCTCTCTCTCTCTCTCTCTCTCTCTCTCTCTCTTGTAGGGTCCAGTGAATTGTCTGGCACAACTTACACTGGGGTAAATTAAGTGTACATGAAAGATTAAGGGGGTATATGAGTTAAATGAAAAGTTAAAAATAGCATTACCGAGTTGCATTTTTCATCGTCAGGAAAACAAATTGGTTTTGGAGGGGGGTCAGGAAGGGGGAAGAAGAAATATATTTAACAGCTGTCTCCACATAATTTTATATTTATTGAAGATTTCTAAAATAGGCTTTGACAAGCCTTGACTCATTGTGTGGCACTAGTAATAGCACTTAGGGTGACTAGTTCGTATGATTTATAAGAGACCACTGTGACTAGCTCCAAAACTCCTTGCACACACAAGCAATAATTAAAACAGAAGCCTACAAGGAAAGCAAAGAGTTTACAGCATTCTTCAGCCTGAATCACCAGTGTGGTTTGCAAGGAAAACAGGGCTTGAAATATTTTGGGAGTGAAATATGAATGTTCTAATACTTTAGAAGCTGAGATCCATTTTTACAGGCTTTAGCATATCTTTTAAATTAAAAACCATACACACGGAGCCTTACTGTAATGTCTATGATGGCAGTTTTTCTATTATATGCATGCCAAATGTTTTGGTAAAGATTCTCACAGTTTCTTTTAAAAAAATGTTTTTAAAAAGAGTCTGAACTAGCCTTCAAGGCATTTAGAGCTATCACAGTGTCCCCACGCAGAAGAGTTGGCAACAGCACTGTAAACATTCTATTGAGGATGAGCATGCTACACTTTCAACATTTCACATAAAACATGCACAAAGCAATGTGGGGCCTCTTGAGATCTCCTCTCCTGAGAGTTTGGGAGACCGAGGAATGAATCTATTAACCTACAGCTGCCATGGACTGGCTGGACACAGAGGAATGCTGGGAGGCACCAACTGAGGAACCCTCAAGGAAGGAAGGCTCAGAGCCCGGGGATTGGTGGTGGGATGACGATGAGTAGCAGAGGCAGAAGAGGGAGCAGACTGGAAGAAGGAGGTGTTGGAAGCTGAAGAAGTAACAGGGCTTAGTGAGCAGGGAGAGACTGTGGCAGAAGGAAGTCCCAAATCATAAGTTGAGACAAGTTTACCTAGTCTCCCAAGACCAGAAGAAGCACAAAGAGGGAGGAGCAGACACAGGTGTGCTGGCATAGTCTCAGATTGCTTGTGAAGGACCATGGGGAGGAGGAGATTGGGACAGCTGTGGGAAGGGGGGATCTTCAGCCTTCGCAACTGCCTCAAACGGACAAGACCTACCGAGAAGAGTTGCTGTGCTCATTAGGCCTTGGTTTTACCAATGAAGAGTTAACTTCACATACTCTGTGCGATGTATTGCTCACTGGCTCCCTGACACAGCCAAACTAGGATTACAATCCTACAGCGTGTTGAGAATTAACTATGCCAGCTCCAGGGCTTGTGTCAACAACACTTGGGGGGATATTGAGGCAACAAAAGGATTTAGGATCTTGTGGATCCACAGCCATTCCCAGTACACCTCCTTCCCACCAATGGTGGGACCTGTTGGCAGCAAATCTATGTCTGTGGTGCTTCCTAGAAGCTCCTCTGGGGGTATAGATGGCTGTGCCACGGGCAAAGCTTCTCTCTGCCGGCAGAGCAACACTTATGCATGACCCTATGACACCACCACCCCAGCCAGCTGGTTACCAGATGTAGCATTAACAGCCACCAGTGCTTAGTTCTTACTGCAGCAACATTAACAGAAAGAAAGGTTTGCTTCCTAAATTGCATGCTTCCCCTTTCTCTGAGCAAAAAAGTGCCTACTCTGTACATCTGTAGACTTCATTAGGGACACTTATTCAGAACCTAGATAAAGTCTGTCCTGTCATTTTTGCTTCTGTGACATGCAATTCACAGTTTATAAATAAGAACAAAGCTTTCCATAGCCTTTATCTTGCCTTTTATACATCTTTTTAAAATCCTCCTGCATTTGGTGCCAGTTCTTTCAGCAAATGCATATCTAAATTCCATATTTTTATTAATCGTGCACATTGTTCTTTTTGTGTCCTTGAGGGTTTTCTCACCTTTACCTTGCATATTGTATTGATGAGGAAGTTTAATGGGATCTATTATCACCCGCAAGAGGAGTTTGTTAAAGAGCTTTGTTTTTCTGGGGGGCAAATACAGTCCTGTAAAATCCAAACTTTTATCTGATTCTGGATTAGTGTGCATATAAATACACAATTATATGTTGACATGCTTCAAGGCAGTAACATCACTAGGCACACAAGATGAAGTCTAGTTTGGTCTGGTGACATCTCTGGGCTGCTACAGACCTCTAAGCATGTGAAGTGAGTACAGCGGTACCTTGGGTTACATATGCTTCAGGTTACAGACTCTGCTAACCCAGAAATAGTACCTCAGGTTAAGAACTTTGTTTCAGGATGAGAACAGAAATCGTGCTCTGGCGGCGCGGCGGCAGCGGGAGGCTCCCATTAGCTAAAATGGTGCTTCAGGTTAAGAACAGTTTCAGGTTAAGAACGGACCTCCGGAATGAATTAAGTACTTAAACCGAGGTACCACTGTATAGAATAGCCTAAGGATGCCATTTTTTTTGTCACTCCCCATCTTCTTATTTAGTCAGTTTTTAATTATGTCAACATAGGCAACAACATTCAAAGCAACAATATTATTTAAAACCAAAGCCCCCATCATGTCAAACATTCTGTAAATGAAACTGTCTCCAAAGAATCAGAACACTGATCTTATTTTCCATTTTTGCTTTCTGTCTGCAAGATCAACAGAGCAAGTCTGGTTTCACAATCTGTTCTGGACCTGGGGATTCCAAGCAGTAAAGGCTGATGAAACTGCCCCAATGGTAATGGTGAGGGGAGGCAGGTAACGAACTTCTGATTAAAGAATAAGACAATATTGCTCAGCTTTGTGGAATTTAAACCATCACCTGGCACATAACTGTCTAAATGCACATCTAGGAAGAATTAAGGATTAGTTACCATTTCAATCCAATGAAAGGAGATCTATATTTCTCTTTTAGACACATAATTCTCTAGGGACCGGTGCTTGCCAGCCCTCTGAAAAAATAATCTTTCAGAATTCTTGCAAACCCGCTGTGTTATGATTTCATCTGATGAAATACAACACCTTTACATTAAACCCCATAAAAACCAAATCTTGCTGGATCTCCTCCAGGTTCAGAGAATAAACAGCTATATTGGTGATGCCTTGAACAGTAAAAGCTGGCCCACTGTCATATGGCAAGCTCCCATTAAGAGAGGGAGGTCTGCTTGCGAGCAACTCGCTGCGCTCTGACAAAGTTTATATTGTAGAAGTAATGAACTTCTCACATAATAGATCTAACAAATGCTCCAAGAAAGAGGAATGCTTCCCAACACTCCAGTGCATATTTCTCGCTATTGATTCCACAGATGTGCAAGCGAGCGCACTCACACACATGGCGGCACATACACACTTAAGAGTTTCCGCAAGTGCTGACTTGTCTAGTTTCAGGATGGAGCTCAGTTGTGCCCCGCGATGTCTAGAGAACATTCAAAGGGCTTGCCGAACCATCAGAAAGGAACTGGTACGAGTTCCATTCAGATCTAAAGCCGGATTACTCTGACATTACAGGCCGCTCCACTATAAGGCGAGTGTATTCTGCAACAAAGCCACACTGTAGCTTGCACAAAGAGTAGCATATAAACCATCTAAATAAAGAGGCTGGAGGTAGGAAGATGGAGGATGAAGCATGATTGAAGCTCAATCTACGCACTGAGGGCCAAAGTGGATGCAGAAGGGCCCATTTAGATAAGGACCATAGAGCTGGGAAAGTGAGATCGAATCTCTGCCTCCCTGCCCCCCTGATTAAAATCCCTCCCAAACAGCCATTTGCTTCATGGTGTAAAATATACAGGAATTATTCGGGTACACTGGGTGAACAGCAGTTTTACTGTCTTCAGTTTTAATTGGCAAAAGGGCACCAGGAAAAGGTACCCCCCCACACACACACACAAACACACACACCTGCTATTTTAAAAGGTGTCCCTGCAAAGAATATCTTCTCGTTTCCCCCCTGAGTGACTAGATTAATTGCTACAATGGTCTTGTCATGCAATCTCAAAATCCCTTTAAGTAAAAGGTGATAAATATATATATTTGACCTGCAGTGCTTACATACAGTAGCTATAGATACAATGGGTTTTTAACTATTTTAAAATACTTTACTTCTTTGCCATTCAATCTTGAATTCATCCAGGGATAGGCCTCCTCAACACCCAAATCTTACCCATTGAAATTCTGAATGCTGGCTCAGCAGCCTTGCCCCTCCAGATGTTGTTCGCCCCAACCAGCATTGCCAATGACCAGGGTCAACAGGAGCTGTTGTCCACAAGCCAATGGTTGCCCAAAGCCTATGCCAAACCTCTTGCATCCAATGTCAATAAAGTTGTGGCCTGATTTGATCCAGTATAAGCTGTGTTGTATCCTTCATTTATGGTCTGTTGGTGAGGTGGGAGGAGAACAGAGCCTGGGCATGCAACAACATCTGGAGGGCGGCCACTGGTTCCCTCAACCCCATCTTATATCATGCCACTGTCTCAAAGTTATTCTCTTGATAATTTCATGTTGCAAAGAGTAGATAAAAGTGAGAGAGAGATTCCAAAGGGAGTGCTCGGTTATTTCCAGATTCCTCAACATGCAGCAGCCAATCTTTCTGATAACGTTGGACATCCAGTAGAGCCAGTTCTCAAGATGAATGCAAAAATTTCTGTTTGCACACATTTTGCAGCACTGTGATTATCCACCTTTGGGATTGTTTTAGTATTGTACCTGACTCACCGGACCGGATTTGCAGAAGCCGCAGTGTGAAATGCGTAGCACAGAAATGTCGATGCAGAGCAAGACAGTGGCACAGGCAAGCCCATGAAAGTGCTTTTAAGAAACATTTCTAATTCAAATGACAATACCTAAAATGTGAGTAATTCAATGTCCCCTTTTTACTAGTTCCTGCAAACTCAGAATCTTCTAAGTGTGCATTATCACATGCTGGTGGCTATGAAGCAAGGAGTGATTCACTTATGGTGCTTATCACTCAATTAGTACTTGTCAGAAGTTACTTTGAACATTCATAGAGGGAAGAAACAGGGGTCCCATTTGCTGACCTCTCTCCCTGTGTGTTTTTGATGTAATGTCTGGAAGAGCCTGAGTGTACAAGAGAGATGTAAATGCATAGTCTTTGTATGCATGGTGATATAAATGGCCCTTGAGCTGAAAGAGTCTTCACTCCAGTGTTAAAGAAATAAGATGTAAAGTCGGTTGTGGAACTAGAAGCACGGTCACACACCAGCCTGTATGTGGGTTGCCTTAACTCTTAGGAAACATCGGGAAACCAGCAATTTAAAGAGCAGCATTCACAAAAGGACTTTCAAACAGTCCTGCTCTGCTCTTTGGCTGTGCATACCTGTTCCCAATACCTGTTCCTTTGCTTCTCCCCATGCTAGTTTAAGTTTGTTGGTTAACTTTTCTAGTAGGGCAGTTTCCTATACACTTTGGTACCAGAATGCGATCGGTTTACTTGAAGAGTCAGTTATTCCCTTATGTGCCTGCTAAACTGCTTTATCTAAAGAACTTGCGCTGCTACAAGTGCATTCTACATCCATGCAAAGTGGAGCTTTCAGCGTTGCAGCACCATTGCTTTAGAAACACCTGTGCCTATTGCTGTTTGGCAGGTGACCTCACTATATTGCTCAAACTCTGCTGAACTTTATTTTTGCCGCAGGCCTACCCAGACATATCATTTAGTTATGTATTCTTGCTTTATTTTTATTTTATTTTATCTGTGTTTTACTGATAATTATTTTATATTCTTTTTGTACATTCCTTAGAAGTTGGTTTCATCTTTTTATGATGAAGTAGTTTAGGTATATTTTCAACTAAATAATAAAGACTCTATTTTCTTTAAACACGAGTGATATTTCCAGATAATTATCCGTTATCATCTGTCAGCTCCTATATATTTTTAGTTTACAGTTCAAGCAACAGGCAACATGGTACACTTGGCCATTATTATTTTATTTGTTAGCAATAAGTATGCATCTTTTCTATGTAACATGGACAGATGTCTTTATTTATTGGCTTATATACTGCACAATAAACCAAGTATCTAGATGGCGAGTATTACACATCCTTAAATCAGCATAAAAATACTTACGACAGCATTGGGACAGTGGTGAATAGTAACTGATGGTTGAGCTATGCTGCAATGTTGTGGAGGAGATCCAGCTACAACCACCATGTCAGGCATACTGAGGCAAACTTTGATATCCTACAGATGTTCATCCAGACATTTTTTGAATGCAATTCCACAGCTTCCTTGAATAGCTTGTGCTTTTGCCAAACCATTTAAAGAACCTAGTGACCCATTGAGCAATCCTTTGGAAGCTCCCAATTCAGGCCTAGAACTTTGCATCCCTCACTGGCTTCTCTTTCCAATAGATGGGAGGAATGGTTCTACACATGCCCAGGGAGGCACATCAGGCCCCGCCCTTTCCTTTGAAGTAAAAAGGGGGTGGGGCTACTTACACAGGGACCTGGAGAGGGGAGGCCGAAAGCCAATCTAAATCTTTGCGGTAAGAAACAAAGTAGATAAAACATTAAATGTGTGAGTGTATTTAATGTGCCTAGTTTGTGTATTTAAATATCCGTACCACACCTTTCTCAACCAAGACCATCCAAAGGGAAAAACAAAATGTGGCATGGAAGTGCAATAATATAATAAAAGTTTGAAATACAAAAGATACAAAAAAAACCCCAATATATTAAAATACAATGCAACCAGTCTAAAAAGCCACAGCAACAAAATTTCAGTGAAAAGAGCAGAATAAAATGTATCAATTAAAAGCCATTTGAAACAGTTGAGTTTTCAAAGGCTTTTTTAAATACTGCAACATGCAGGAAGGCTAGACACATAATATTTTGGAAGGACTTCCATAACATAACAGCCAATATTGAGAAAGTACTGCCCCAAGTATCTAGCTGACCTTACTTCTTGTTCCCCCTGTCTACACCTCCAATTAATAACCATGGAGCACAGGAATGATCAGATCACCCCAAGAAATTCATGAGGTCTATGTAGACGGGGGTCAGAAAAGCAAACTTCCACAGTCACCTCCCCATAGCTGCTGTTTAGGGAAGCAAATGAGATATGTTACATTTACACAGTTGATATAATGTCTAGTATGGCTCTTAGACAACTTTGCTCATGCTCTGCTTTCTTGCCGACAAAAGGAACAATTGCATTCTGCCTTCCTAATGGCAGCTTTCCATTCTGACATTTCAGTCATATTAGTTGCTCTCCTTTCAGTAATCGAGACACCCAAAATGTCTCTGTTGCCTTGGAAAGCGATTGGCTGGTCCTAAAGATACAGTCCTCAAAGCTTCTCAAGGTAATCTGGAGATTACCTATACTGAAAAGATGGTTTTACTAACATAGCAGAAGTTATATTTGTGCACAAGCGCCACCAAGAGGTCATTCCCTTATTTTTCATCTCTCTAGTCCATCTCTTTAAAAAACCCAAACCCACATCTATGGAGACTATGTGGACATTATTTATGTTAGGGATGGTTGGGGAAACTGTGGGCCCTCCAGATTTTCTTCGACTTCAGATCCCATCAGTCCCAGCCACCCCAAGAAGTGGAGGTAAACAGAGAAAGAATGTGCAATTAATTCAATGTAGGGCAGAGGTAGCCAATGTGGTTCTTTCCAGATGTGGTTGGTCTACGATTCCCATTGGATATGCTGGCTGGACTGGCATCCAGCAACATCTGGAGGCTACTATGTTGTCCAACCCTGCAGCTGGGTGTTGGGAAGGGAACTAATGTTCAGGGGTGATCAGTCCAACAACACCTGGAAGGCCACAGGTTCCTTATCTCCGATTTACACAAAACTATCATCATATTCTCCTTCCCTCCCCACAACTACATATTTAAACATCGCACCTTGTCATTATTGAACAGCAACAGATCTAGACTTCTTAGTTTCTTCACTAAACATTTTCTTTGGATGAACCTGTATAGCTATTTATTCACCTTACAGGAAACATTTTCCTTGTTTCGGATAGGATGGAATGGTAAGACTGGAATCAGAGTATCTGAAGGCACTAAAAGGCAACAAAATAATGAAGAAAGTCTGTTCGGATACAGAAATCACTAGAAGAATATGAAGAATGTTAAGAGTATAATTAACATAATTGTTATGTTCCATAACAGGGGTGGGGAGCCTTTCGATGAAAGTTTCATAAACTGTTTTTGGAGGGGAAAGTGGTCTTCAAACAAACAAAGGAAAAAACAGTGCCCTAGTTGTCTTTCAAGGGCCCATGCTTTTATTTTCTATTTGGAAACAACAAAATGCATCAGAAAGAAAGAAAGAAAGAAAGAAAGAAAGAAAGAAAGAAAGAAAGAAAGAAAGAAAGATGTATTGACTTTTATTCCTTTATTTCTTAAATATGTTCATACAATTGGTTTGAATTCCAGTGTGTAGACTCTTACAGTCTGTATTAAGATACTGTTGGACGTATTTATATTAAAGCATAATGTTGTGTTTATTGTGTTACTTTTGAGAAATGTGTCAAGTGGGTTCTCTAAAGGAAAGAAGCAGGCAGGAATTCATCCACTGTGTAATATGATTATTTGAAGAAGAACTGGACAAGCATCTGCCCTTGGTTGTGGTTTTCATTGATTTCTCCAAGGCTTTTACTTCTGTGAGTATCCTATCCATATCTCTCTGTGTGTCTGCATTTTTAAAATTTTTGACACAATCCCTAAAGCGTTATCAAGACCACCCTTGAATAAGTTTTTGGACCCTGTAGCACAAAGGAAACAAAACTTTGATGAGTCTGAATGTCTAATTCATGAAACAACCCTGTACTGAGAGTCTCTTCAAGGCTAGTCATGCTCTAAAGACCAATCACCATTTTTAAAATGTTACTCTTTCCTAACCTATCAGGTTATTTGCACAAAGAGTGGCTGGAAACCAGATAGTGCAAGCCTGAGAAAAGTGCAAAGTCAGTTTGTAAGATGAAAGCATTGAATTGTATGTGGCTAAGGCTGCCGTCTAAAACACAGGACACAATCCAGGCCAAATTAAGCTACAATCCTAAATTACCTCAATAGGAAGTAAACATCACTGAACAAAGTGGGATGTAGTTTTGAGCAAGCATGTGTAGGATTGTATTTTATGTCCCTCTTTCTTTAGTGGTGGTGCAGTGTAGTAGGCAGATCCATGCCATACATTTAAAGCACATGACTTCTGCCCAAAAGAATCATGGGAACTGTCATTTGACCCTCAGAGAGCTACAGGCTCCCAGCAGCCTTAACAAACCTCAGTTCCTGGGATTATTTGGAAGAAGCCATGTGGTCTAAATTGTGTGGATTAGCCTTGAATCCCTTCCATTCAAACTGATGGCACATTAAAAAGCTTGGTTTGGGCCGCATCCGCTGCTGTGAAACATCATTGCCAGGCATGAAGCATAGTCTCTTCAGGGAATGGGGATTTGGCCATGGGGCACTGACAGGGGGGCTGGGAGGGATGGAGCCAATCTCTAAGGTAGAGGGGAGGGTGATGGGTCAGAAAGATGTGTCAATGTGAAAGTGATTGCACTGGGGATGAGGGTGGGAACTGCCTAGGAGCTGCAGAAGGTGGTTGTAATTGGAGGGAGAAGCAGGGGTTGAGGCTGAGCACTATTAGCCAAACAAGAAGGGATGTCAGAGGGAGTCATGCAGCAGCTCCACATGCCAGGCTGGTCACCATTATGATGGCCATTGCATGATTTGGACTGGGTAGCTTGGGGATGGAAAGACCACAAAAAGCTGCTTGGTAGACCAAACAACTCCCTGGCGACACAGTTCCAGGTTACAGAATCATAGGAGTCCTGCCTCTACTGGCAGCCTCCTTAATCATATCATCATTGTGGTCTGGCCAGGCCAGGCCAGGGACCTCTGGACTTTGAAACACCCACCTCCAGGGAGTACCTAGCAAGGAAGGGCAATGTGATGCCGTGTAACACAGGCTGCCACCCCTTTAAAAATGTTTTCTGTGGGTGTTGGCATAGTGTCCACTGTCTATCCACAATGTGGCCATGTTTTCGGCTTTCCTCCTAAAATTCCCATGAAGGAGAGGAGAATGAGCATGCAAAAATATTTATTTTTAAAACTCACTTCATTTACTTTCCTTTTTTCCTTCTCTTTGGGCTCATCTCCTTCTCCCCTGCCCACATCCCCATCTTAACGAGGAGCAGTTGGGACGCAGGTATTTGTTTGTTTGTTTTGCACCCTGGGCACATTGGCATACTTGTCCCCTGGCAGACACATCGTGGTCGGATTTCTCTGGCCCATTGGGGCATACACGGTTTGGTTTATAGCAGCTTTACATTATTTCCCCCTTGTTTAAGAGGGGCCATTATTGCTCAAGAACTGATGCTCTTTTGTGCATTAAGGAAGGTGGCATTTAACATGCCGAGCATAGAAGGAGATGAAGAAATGCTATACAAAAAAACTCAAACAAATCATTTTTTCTTCAACTTAGTCTGATGACTGAGTAAAAAGCAGCATTTTACCAATTGCCTTAAGTACAGGCTATACTGTTTTAAGTATTTGTGCTGTTGTTACTTTTAAGGACAATGAAGCAGGAATTCCAGAGATTAAGGCCACAAAGTTTAACTAAGAGGAACTTTGCCTGTGTATAATTCTCTGCCTACTACACAGAGGAGTGATTGGCTGCAATCAGCTTTCCTGTTTCAAACAATAAAGACTTATGTTTCTTCATAACCAGAAATCTATTATCCTCTTTAGCCTTTCTGGTTCCCACAGAACATTTAAACAAACAGATTTAATTGTTCTTTCATCTTAATTATTTCTGCCCAAGGCCTTCCGCATAACACTTAGTGGTGATCTCCCAAAATCTCTGTAAGACCCATTGATACTTTCGCCCTAATCTAACTACACAAAGAACCCTGTCACAAAGTGACAGATTACAAAGAGTGAAAGACAAACTAAACCACAATTATTTGAGTAGTAATTGGTGTGTGTGTGTTCATTTTATGCCGATGCTCGCCGTATGAGTTTTTTTCTGCATTAAACACTAGCTCTCATTCCTGGCTGGTTGGAGGAAACTGTAAAACCTTTAGGAAATGCCTTTCATTTTATTCATATGCAATACCTTTAATTTGATTAAAGTAATAACATAACTTTAGCTAGCTTTTCCATATGTGAAGAGTGGCCAATTACTTGTCCTGAACTGGCTTTTTTTTCCAAGGTGGCAAAACAGGAAAGAAGAAAGACTTATGAGTTTCTCATAAGCAAGCAGAAAAGTTGTGAAAACCTTGCAAATTTGCATCTGTGTGCTGAATTGCTTGACCCTGCCGCATAATCTTTGCCAGGGTTGCAGTATATGGGATTTTTGGGAGCACTTTTTTTTTGGTCAAATCAGGGCTGAGGTTGGAAAGAAAAGGTTGAAGCTGATGAGAAAACAAAAAAGGAGGAAAAATTTATTATTCCTATTATTTAATGAATGTATATACTGCCCTATACCCAGAAGTCTCAGGGTGGTTCACAGAATAAAATCAAAATATAAAAACCACAAAATACATAATCAAAATAAAAACAACCACCCAATAACGCCACATTTTAAAAGGGCATAGGATGTCAATCAAATCAACCAAAGTTAAAAAGGGCAATTTTTGCCTGGTGCCTAAAGGTGTATAATGAAGACACCAGGCGTAATTCCCTGGGGAGAGCATTCCACAGACAGGGAGCCACTGCAAAGAAGGCCCGTTCTCGTGTTGCCATCCTCCGGACCTCTCAAGGGGGAGGCATACAAAGAAGGACCCCAGAAGATGATATCAGGGTTTGGGTAAGTTCATATGGAAAGAGGCGGTCCTTGAGGTATTGTGGTCCTGAACCGTGGAGGTGTGGAGAAGCAGTGTTCAAATAAAACACTAACGGTGCAATGCTGTGATATATGGGAGGGTGTCACAGAAGCCATAGGATATGTCAGCTCTATCTCTCCAATGCTGAAGGCACGGCTCCATTGTTAGAAAGGGAGATCTGATGCTGGAGCCTTCCTCTCCAATGCTGGCAGCTCCCCTGATGCCCAGGTCCAACTGGAGCTCTGACATTGGTAGGGCTAAGGTGGAGGCATTCTGTGGTGCACCAAAAATGACCCTAAGCCTTCCCAGTCTCCTGACATGCCACCCTACCAGGGCAAATGTAGGCGTGTTTCTGAGCATGTGTAAACCCCTGCCTCCTCCTGGAAAATGTGGGAGGGGGGAAAAAGGAATGTTGAAGACTGGACTCGGAGCAAGAACTGCAAAGCGGTAAAGCATTAAACCACTATTCCTTTTCTCACCGCCCTGGGATTGTACTGTTAGGAAACATCTGTACTACAAAACTAGATGTACATCACATTCATTGTTGTCCAGAGAAGCTGGGAAAGTTTACCTTTGTGAGAGTAGAGCTAAAATGAATTAAAATGTAAACATGCAACATATAAAAAGTATACTAAGAGAATTTGTAAGAAAAGTAATTCATTTCTGCCTCTTTCAGTAACAATAGACATGAGAGCAAGTATAATTATTCACTTGACCCTAAATACAGACCTTTTCCAGGGACACCCCTGATTTAAAGAAGCTGTCCCAGTTTCTGATTTGATCCCAGAATGTCCCACTTTTCCTTACGGTGTCCCTCATTTCACCAGAGAAATGTTGGAGGGTATGGAGTTATCTAACCCCTGAGTCATCTGTGTAGACAATCCTGCATAGGAAAGTGGTTTTTATGTTGAATGTTTTATTATGTTATTATAAATGTTGGAAGCTGCCCAGAGTGGCTGGGGCAGCCCAGTAAGATTTGTGGGGTATAAACAGAGAAATTATCATTATGGAATGGGATGTCCCTATTTTCATCAGAGAAATGTTAGAGGGTATGTAAATATTATTCCCCAAACCCCAGAAATCTTGCCAATGGGGCTTACTCCCTAGTAAATACATTTAAGATTGCTGTGCCTTTTATGAAGATATATTTAACAGCTACCGTTATGGAAAATATTTTTCTTCATAACCTCTCATTTTGCTTAATTGACCAAAGATTGCAAGCGACCTTTACCTGAATTGGCCCCAAATTAAAAGGCAACGTGGGCAGGAAGGCAGAGGATGACTTGCCCTTTAAAGAGGATACGTGTCAACTTCCAAACTCCCTGTTCACGTGAATCCATGCAGAGAATAGTGCCTTCTCCACCTCTTTGCACCACACATCTGTCCACCATAGGAAAGGGAGGCTCTACTTCCTCTCTGGAAAACACAGGACTAACACATTCTGGATTGGGTTCACATTTCCCCTTTGAGAAGAACAAGGGAGAACCATTTATAAAGCTGTGCAAGTGAAGCATCTCTGCTAAACGCTCCATAGAGTCGTGGAAGATCTTTTCCCATTACAGCTCACAGCAGGGTAATATTTACATAGACAATCCTTAATAAGATCCAAGTCAATTTGTAGGCACCTAAAGAAGCTGATGAAGTCATTACCAAGCTTGAATGCACACAGGAAGCGGTAGGCAACAAATGTTTCCTGACGGACGGGACTCCGTGCCATTAGCAGCTTATGGTTCTGTGAAGCACAAGGTGTGCATTTATAAGGAACCAGTGAAGGGTGGCCTATTAAGTCAAACGGGACACTGCCCTGCCAATTCCAGTCAGCTCCCATCTGCCTGCCTTCTTACAGGCAGTCCACAAGGTGACCCTGGCTGTCAGCTTCCTCTTCCTGTGTTTCGGTGTTGCTCTTGTAGAACTCAGCTGGCAGGATGATGGGACAAAACTAGAATTGGCTCCAAGTATCATTGTCTCTAGATCCACGTTGGACTCCCTTGTCTTCTGCTCTAGCAGTCCCAATGGACACTGCATGTAACAGTGTGGTGGAGCATGTAATATGTGGTGTAGTGGCTAAAGTGGACTTGGGAGACCAGGGTTAAAACCGCACCTGGCCATCAAGCTCAATGGGTGACCTTGGGCTAACCTACCTCATAGGGTTGTTGTGGAGGATTAAATGAGGAGGGGGGAGAGCCATGTACCCCACATTGAGCTCCTGGGGGGGGGAGGTGGGATATAAATGCAATAAATAATAATAATAACAACATGACTGGACTTCTACAGATTCTCACCTCATCCCCGCCCTCCTACTTCTAAGGAGCCTTTTAAAAAATGCATTAGCTTAATGATTTCCTGCTCTGGAGGGTAGGATTCAAACCAATGGCTTCAAGTGTTACAAGAAAGGAGTTTGGCCTGACTTTTGACAGTAGAATGGTCTCCCTCCTGAGGTTCTGGGCTCTCCTTCCTTGGAGGTTTTTAAGCAGAGGTTGGATGGCCATTTGTCATGGATGCTTTAGCTGAGATTTAGCTAGATGACTATTGAGGTCTCCTCCAACTCTAGCATTCTACGATTAATGTGTTTTAGGATGCAATCCTATGCATGCCTACATCCTAGGAGTAACTCTCATTAAACACAGTGGGACTTACTTCTGAGTAGCACAGATAGGATTGTTCTGTTGCTGATTTATGTTGCCCTGCGGGCCCAAAAATGACTTCATGCTTACGTTAGTTTAAGGGTTTAAAGTGGCTTAACTATGTATGCCACCTTTACAAATTTACAGCAGCTTAAGAGATTATGGACTCTTGTAAAGTCATAATAAGGCAGCTTTAACGGTCATTATGTTGTAAGGCTTTGTTCTGTTTTGTGCTCGTTTTAAAATTCCCCTAATACATTCAGTTTAAAACCACAGGTCAATGTAATGAAGGGCAAAGGCTGAAGTGTCCACATTAATCAACTCACATGGAAATACCCAGCCTGCAAGTGCTTGCTCATGTTTTAAAATATCCAAGAAAGTCTCATTTGAAATTGTTGAGTGGATTCCAGTGAAAGGCACTTATACAATCATAGTTCGTTCAAAAAGCCCAAACAGAAAACTTGTGTGTTTTCCTGTGTGTGTATTTTTTTTCCCCAATGCAGCTTTCTATTGAAAAAAAAACTAATTCTGTCCTTTGCCTCTGCTGCTACTGGCCCTTTTTGTATTGACTTTGCTTTCTTATCTGATAGCAATAAATTTCCACTAGGGTGGAAAACCAACTAAGCCAGTGACCCCTATTCCCCATGGCTTCCAGACAATGGCGAGGGGACCTTGCAGACACACCAGCGGTTTCTAAGCCTCATTTGTGCACATTTTCATTCAGCAGTTTGGACTGTGTGCAATTAGAGAGAGTCTCTGTTTAAAGGGACCTCATGGGGTCACAACAGATCACTGGAGCAATAAATTACTGGTTCTTCAGAAGCAGAGGGAGCGTGGAAATTATGGGAGGGAGGTGAAAGGGTAAATGCAATAGAACTGAATGTAAGAATCTGACTCTTGAATGAAGAAATCAGCAGCCTTGTAAATATCAGCACTTTGGACAATGATGGCTATAGCAGAAGCTGCAAATTGGTTTACTTACATTTAGGAAGTCTATGGTCGAGTCATTGCCTTCTGCGTAAAAGTACCGTAACTGCTGAGAAAAGGCATGTAATGTTTTGCTCTCAAGAAGCGGGGAACAATCATTGCATCAAAGTGTGCTTAAATGCAAGCCTACCCAGATCTTAAGTCACCAGTCAAAGAAAAGCAAGCACACACAATAAATGCAACATTATGCTGCAGAACCACATTTTTGTGCTCAGCTCCAACTGATCTGTGAATAACTACCAACACTTCCCTTTCCTACTCATCTCACCATAGGCTGGCTGGCAGTCCCATGCTTACCAGAGACTGAAATGCATGAACCAGGTTGCTATGGCTTCCTGGTGCTGCTCAGTGTTTAAAATTGCTGCAGGCTGTATCCGTGATAGCCTGGTTCACACATTGCAGTTACCCTGTCCATACAGGAGCATGTTCAAGGATGGTCAGAACACATCTTGGTTTTTAAAGAGAGCTATGATAGCAACCTTAGGTTAAATTAAGACCAGGTCACTCGCATTTTTATTCAGTCAGGAAACTAAGTATCATATTTATATACCATGCTTAACACACCCCAAAACAACAGATAGTTATGTTGGTTCATAGTGAAACATTCCAAAGTCAACAGTAAGGTGCCATGGAAAATTGTACCAAAATGTCACAAAATAGTACCAGGCCATCTGTTTCTCTCTCCCCACATCCTAACCTGATGAGGAGTTCTGGAGAACTTTAAGACTTGCTCACTATTGATTGGCCCTAATAAATATTCCACTCTTCTAACTGTTCACAAAGAGTACAAAGCCATGTTGATTGAACTCAGTGGGACTTAGTCCAATGATTGCAAGCTAAATATATGATTTGATGATCTGGCAAGCAATATGGTGTGTGTATTATTTATTACATTTATGTCCCAACTTTCTTCTGTCAAGGAATCCAAGGCATTATGTAACATCTAATGAGAATCATGTGAGGAAAAGGTCCTCCTAACAGAAAGGGAAATGCAGACAAACTGGTTGCTTGTTATCCTCTAAAAGTCAGCACAAGGCAAACTGTAGGAGCAATGCCTTGGTGTGCTTCATAGGGGTTAGGGCCTCCCAGAGATCCTTTGGCCAAGCCAAGAAGGGCTCTTGAGGATGGAGTGTCCTCTAGCATGTTCAGTACGTGGGAAAATGCAGCCAAGGGCCATAAATATCTCATTAGTTTCATTCCCAATTAAGCGTGAAACGATGGCTCTTTATTGGAGTGAGCACGTGGAGCAGAAGGAGAGGAGAGCTGGGTCAAGCCACGGAGGAGAAGGAAGACAGGAAGGACTTGCTGGGGAAGGAATCACTTGGCAGAGATCTCCCTTCTCTTCAGAAGCCCTTTCCATTGTCCTACAATATGGATACCTGTGGCATCCATGTTGCTGCTCTCTGGGTTCTCAGCCCAATCCTGTGGTCCCCCGCCCCCCGCCCCCCGCCCCCCACAGAGTTACAGTTTCCAGCACCCTTAACAAGCTTCCCAGGATGCTTTGAGGAAAGTCATGTGCGTTGAATGTGCTTTTAATGTATGGTGTGGATCTGAGCATAAGATCATAAGAAGGGCGGCTGGATCAGGCCAATGGCCCAACTAGTCCAGCAGCCTGTTTTCACAGGTTTCAACCAGATGCCTGTGGGAAACCCACTAGCAGGACCCGAATGCCACACCATTCTCCCCTCCAGCAGTTTTTAAGAACTGGTATTCAGAAGTACCGGTATTACTGCCTCTGACTATGAAGACACAGCATAACCATCATGGCAAGTAGCCATCAATAGACTTATCCTCCATGAATTTATCTAATCCTCTTTGAAAGCCATCCAGGTTGGTGGTCCACTCTCTTTTGTCTACTCTATGATAATGTATTATGTGATACTCCACAGTACAGTGGTACCTTGGTTGCAGAATGGCTTGGCTCCCGAACAATTCGGCTCCTGAATGCCGCAAACCAAGAAGTAAGTGTTCTGGTTTGCGAACGTTTTTTGGAAGCCAAACTTCCGACGCAGCTTCCATGGCTTCTGCTAGGGTGCAGGAAGCTCCCGTAGCCAATGAGAAGCCGCATCTTGGTATTCAAATAGTTCCGGGAGTCGAATGGACTCCCAGAACGGATTAAGTTTGACAATCAAGGTGCCGTTGTATACAGGAATGTGGTGACAATTCTGTAAGGTAAGAAGCTCACATGTATTTGGGGGTAAGGGGTGTTCATATTTGGCTTTAGAAATATGTTTCAAGCACAATATAAAACATTTATTACCTCACAGAACTGCTGCCACCAGTTCCCTTTCCCATGTGAAATAGTGAGGTAGAGATGGGAGGGGGGATCCTAGAAGAGATGACATTATGGACCACCAGTTGGGCTAGGGGAAGGCAGCCCTTGGATGCAGTCTGTGCAGCCTATTCCCAAAAAGCCAGTTTGTGGGTCATGCTGTCCTATTACAGCACTAATCACATCTGGAACAGAATAAGGGTATTTGTAATCCCAACTCCATGACCTATGGGAGCTGGCATTATGCCTTTTGCATATGTTAGTTATTTTGTATGAGCCCACTACTAAAAGTCAGACATATATAAAAGCACATTTATTTGCAAACATTCTGCATAGTACCAAACACAGCGTCCTCATCTGTGTACACAGGAACCTTTGAGCAATATGAATGGTCCTTCTGGTCTAAAGCTAAGAAACCTTTTAGAAAAGCTTTATATACTGGTGTGCTATTGCTCCTGTCCTATTCTTTAAATTTGATGGTCCTGAAACACAATTTCACTTAGAAAGGCTGGAACACAATACCAGTTTTAAAAAGGGAAACTGGAGCCTTGTGCAAAATCTAATCCTATTCTTAGAATCATTTCATGGAAGCAAGAAAAAAGAAATCTTGAAGCCATCCTAATAAAGCTGAACTTGTGAAATCCCTTTACTAGAAAATGTCATTTGATATCAAACCCTCCTTGGAATCTCTGCAAAGGGGCAAATATGTTAAAGGGCAGGTGCCCTCAACTTAACCCTTAGCTTGGTCTATTTCTTAACAAGGAATTTCTTATCTTCATTGTTGTGAGAAAAAGAGAACCGGAGAGATATAGCAGGAGACAGAAAGGGAGAAAGAGAGATGCAAAATTGATCTGGCAACTTGTTTGTTGCTTAGGTAAAGGTAAAGGGACCCCTGACCATTAGGTCCAGTCGTGACCGACTCTGGGGTTGCGGCGCTCATCTCGCTTTATTGACCGAGGGAGTCGGCGTACAGCTTCCGGGTCATGTGCCCAGCATGACTAAGTCGCTTCTGCCGAACCAGAGCAATGAACGGAAACGCTGTTTACCTTCCCGCCGGAGGGGTACCTATTTATCTACTTGCACTTTGACGTGCTTTCAAACTGCTAGGTTGGCAGGAGCAGGAACCGAACAACAGGAGCTCACCCCGTCGCGGGGATTCGAACCGCCAACCTTCTGATCAGCAAGTCCTAGGCTCTGTGGTTTAGACCACAAGTGTTTATGCATGCACTAATCAAATGTAAAAAAACTCAAGCTATGCATGCATGCCTTTGGTATGGGAAGGTGAAAATTTATAAAAGTTTTATGAACCATATCCTTAGGAAGAACAGCATAGAGTTTGGAAAAAATATAAAAATCTGCTGGAAAGGAAAACACCTTTATGTCGTGGTGTGGGGAAAGTGGGGGGACGTGCTTTTCTGCCTTTCTAGTAATACTAGAAACCAAGTCATCCCATGAAGTTAAATATTGGAGCATTCTGGATAGACAAAAGGAGATACTTCTCCACAGGGCACATAGTTAAACTGCAGAATGTGCTGCTCTAGGATGTAGCAATAATAGCCTCCAATTTAGGTTCCTTCCAGATAGTGGCTGAATAATGGAGGCAGGTCATTCAGATACTGCAAATCACTTTTAGGCAACGGTGGTGGTGGTGGTTGTTTTTAAAAAATAAACTTTTCAGGTTTTCCACTGAAACAGTTTATCTTGGGGAGTGCATTTGCCATTCCGCCTCTTGAAACCAGTTCAGCTCGCCCTAGTTAAAACACACACACGCGCACTCGTCCCGAAACATTTTCTGCGAGTTTTCTCGCCAGAAAGATCAACCACGAGGGGAGAGACCACGGGGAGGGGGACGACCCCCCCCCCCAGCTAGTCGCGGCCAATCCCTGCCGGCAGATTGTCAGACGGCTCCGCCCAACGGGCCTCTCCCGATTTGCATAAGAAAACTGCCAGAAAGCTCCGCTGTGCTTCGCGTCTGGGGTCAGTGTGGCCGTCGGCGCGGGGAAAGGAGCGCTTTGCAAAAGCTGCATGCAGCCTGCGGGAAGCTGAGCATTGCGCGCGCGCTCTTCCCTCCTCTGCACCCCTCTCTCCCTCTCTCTTTCTGCCTTTTTGCAGCCTTCGGATACCCGCCCGTCCCCAGCCTCCTGGATCCCCAGAAGAGCGGACCCTTTTGAAAGCAGGCCCACCCCTGCAGCCTCCAGATTCCTCTCCCCGGACCCGCGATGCAGCGTCGCGCCCTTTTCCTGTGCCTGCTGGCGCTCGCCACGCCTTGCATCGGCTCGGCGCGGGGTCTCTTCCTGTTCGGGCAGCCCGAGTTCTCCTACAAGCGCTCCAACTGCAAGCCCATCCCGACGTCGCTGCAGCTGTGCCGCGGCATCGAGTACCCCAACATGCGGCTGCCCAACCTGCTGGGCCACGAGACCATGCAGGAGGTGCTGGAGCAAGCGGGCGCCTGGATCCCGCTGGTGCAGAAGCAGTGCCACCCGGACACGAGGAAGTTCCTCTGCTCGCTCTTCGCGCCCGTCTGCATCGACGACCTGGACGAGACCATCCAGCCCTGCCACTCGCTGTGCGAGCAAGTCAAGGACAGCTGCGCGCCCGTCATGTCCGCCTTCGGCTTCCCGTGGCCGGACATGCTGGACTGTAGCCGCTTCCCGCAGGACAACGACCTGTGCATCCCGCCGGCCAGCAGCGAGCACGTCCTGCCGACTCCCAGAGAAGGTAAGAGGGCGCCTGCGGGCACCACTATTGCGAGCAGGGCGAGCGCAAGGACGGAGCTTGCGCGATGGGGAGCGCGCACTAGGCACGCCTGCGGGAAGCAGGTTCCCAACGGCGATCGTGGGCATTTCCAAGGGGCTCCTCGTCACATTTCCTAGGGGATAAGCGCCACTGAAAGCAGGGGGACTTACTGAGTGAATAACCGTGCAGAAGAGTGCTTCGAAAGTCTCTCTGGGAGGGAAGGATTGGCTGCCCCTTGAAGTGCATAACTGGAAGTAATCCCGTTGAGTTCAGGGGCGTTACTCCGAAGTGAATGTGCCCAGGGACTGCAACCAAGCAGCCTGACTTACTTGGGGACAAATCGCAATGCGTTGACTTGGGTTTTTGCCCAGGTGATCATGAATCAGATTACAGGCTTAAACTGCCAACCTGAGGACACTTACCCCAAAGTAAGTGCCACTAAAGTCAATAGACTCCCCTGGATGGATAAGAATGTTTAGGAGTGAATTGCTTGCCCTCGCTTTTTTTTTTTAAAGGAAGAAGGTATCAAAAGTAGCAAAGCCACATAATAAAAGCCCTCTTCTTATCAAATATCTCAGCTTTAATAAATGGCATCTTTTTTTGGAAGGGAAGAATCAGAGCCTCCTAAAGCACAATGGAACTCTGTTACTTTTCAACATCCAGGGCTCTACTATAGATATGCTTTGATCACTCCAGAACCTCATATATGTTTTCAGACCATCACAGCACCAAACAATGATTCAGTGGATGCCCCTTACTCCAGAAAACTACAGTTTAACAAAGCAAACGCCACAGGTTTACAATTTTCCAAGGTCTGAAATGCTCAGTGCAGTCCTAAGCACAGTTAATAAGAATGAAGCCAAGCTGAATTCATTGAGACTTACAGTGGGATCTTAAATATGTATACTCAGAAATAAATGACTTTGAGTTCAGTGGGGCTTGCTCCCAGGTAAGTGGGTATAGAATTCCACTGTTAAGCTTATAGTATGCTTAGTGTGTAATTGTCAGGGTGCAAATAGTTTTTTTCAAATCTACAACTGCAGATTTGTTCCTTCAGAGAAAGTCCCATAAATCGCATAGTAAGCATGCTTATAGGATTACAGTCTTAGACCTGATGAACTTCAGTGCACTCTTAGAAGTCCAGTCCATGTTCTCATGGAAGTAAATTTCATTTAATGAGAGTGGGCTTACTCACAAGTTGCATTAGTCACAGTACTCTGTAATATCAAACATCATATTCAACCTATTAGCCCATGCTCAGAGGAAACCCATTGAAACAGGCTTAAGTAAGCTCATTGATTGCAATGAGTCTCATCTAAATATGACTTAGCTGGATGTCCTGCTGCTCAGGTTGTCCTATTTAAACTGGCTAGCATTGTTTTAAACTGTTGTGGAGGTTTGCATTTTGTTTAATTGATGGTTTCTCTCACCCACCCCTACTGATAAGAATATGGAGAGGGAACATACTAAAAAAATTTGTTGATAAAGGACTCAAATGCAAAGAGTGTCAAAGTCATGTCTTCTCATTTTAAATAAATAAATTAAATGCTTTCAGCCACATTTCAGATGGTTTTAATTAGCTAGGTGGGGGGAAAGAGAGTGGGGGGGGAGGGTGACACTTTCCCAAGTTTTTAAATAAAGGAGAGAAAAGAAGAGGGCAGATTTCTGAAGCAAACCCATCAGGGAAACCTTGTGTATTGTATTGTCACTCTCCTTTCCTCCACTCAATGCCCCCCATCAAGGCATTGATTTCTTTTCCTCCTGGGAGAGCCTAAGGATGGTTGCGGGGGGGGGGGGGGAGAAAGCTTTAATCTCCTTCACATCCATTGCCTTTTCAATATCCCATTGAGCCTGCCCACTGAATTTGCAAGATATTTCTTTAGCATGACTGTTTAGTTTTCTTTCAGCTATTATTATTTCTAAACTAAAACAAAATGCTTTTAGTCTTTTAAGCTCAGAATTCACTATAAGCTGTCCCTGTAGCTTCTGACGAAGGTGTTGAGGGCTATACATCTTGCTTTCTGCTGTTTTTTCCTTTGTATCTCACAGGTTCTTCCCTCTTGCCTTAAAGTTGGTTCAACGCAGCTGATGTGCAGAGCAATCCTATCTATTGCTTTGCTTGGAAGTAAGTCCCACTGTGTTCAGTGTGGCTTACTCGCCAGATATTCAGTACTGCACTGGATCACAACTTTATGGGTTTGGGAGCTGATTTATGGAACTGGTTCAAGAATAAGGCAGAATCTGGCGGCCACAGCTGTATATATAGATATATGAGGAGTATACTTTGTTTCCAAACGCCACCTGCTGTTCTTGTTTGAACATCTCTGCTGAAGATTTCTTTTCTTTCTTTAAATATATTTCATTCTAGCACCAAAAGTTTGTGATGCCTGCAAAAGCAAGAATGAGGATGACAATGAAATTGTGGAAAACCTCTGCAAAAATGACTTTGGTAAGTTGTTGTTGTTGTTTAAAGTCACTCTAATTAAAAATGGGGAAGAGTTGTCGTATTGTCTGCCATGATAACCAAGCAGTTTTGCAAGACACATACAGACCCGGCATTTAGCTTTCTTCAGAATCAAGTAGATTCAGGCATTGGTATTAGCAATGGGACAATCAAAGCCGGTTAGGATAAGTAGCGCCAATAGGGTAGCAGGCTTCCAAGTTGTTTAGAGTTCTGCCTTTGAATAAACATGGCATGTTTCACTTCTTATTAACAAAGTGAATGTCAGTGTGGCTTACAGTACCTGTGTAGTGTCAGCATCTGTTAATTGAAAGCTATGGAAGAAGACAAACTGCATGAGGTCCTTATTGGTAGCAGTCAAGCACTCAGCATCAGCAGCAGTGGATAGATCTATCCCTAGCATGTGCCTCTTATGTGGAAGAAAGTAATGGGGCCCCTATTAAGGTAGAAGCTCCTCCTCCTCCACTCCTTTTACATTTTGCATAATATTCTTTGTCCCATGGCAGTCAATAGAGATCAGATTGATTTTCCGTGGCTTCTACCTTTGTCGCACTATTGCTGCATCTTCATTTGTATAGTCCCACCCTAGGCCCCATAGCCTGGTCATCGTTGAATATGACAGATCGCAGCAACTTTTCTAAACACATAAAATATTTGTGTATTTTTAAAATCATCTGCAGTAATGCTAGAACATCACAGCATCTTTTGTAGATATGCATGGCATTCTCTACCATGTGTACCAAAGGCAACATAAAATTTTAAAGTATATTCCGCATACACTTTGCTGACCGTTGCTTGTGTGCTACACCGATACTCAGGGATGGATGTAACTGGGAGCCTTTCAAAGTAGACCCAGGCAGCAGAGCTGTGCTGAGGACCTTGGCCCCATTCTGTTTCCCTTCTGATCCTTCTTCAGGGGGAGGGGGGTGAATGGGAGGGGAGGCTGAACTCCTGTCCTGCTGTGAATCTGAGAGCATCAGGCTTTATCCTCTCCAGTTCCCATCTTCTCATGGAGAGGGAGGGAGGGAATGCTGAGCACCCAGTCTGATGGGAACGAAGTCAGAAAGGGATTCCTCCTGACTTGGATTATTGGGCGGTGAGAAAGCTGCAAAGATGTGAGAGGGGGCTGAGGTTCGTCCTCATTTGTTTCCAAACCACCTGGTCTTTATGGCATTTCTGACATGCAAAGTGCTTTACAGATCTTAACGTCCATCCCCAAGAGTCATGGCAAAGCCTTTGCATTCCAGAGTTGTTCTTTTTTCAAAGTTTCTTCAGAAAACCCAGCATGCCATGAACTGCTTTGGCAGAAGCAGATTGAGAATGGCAGTACTGAGGTGAGATGGGTGGCATATCCTTACAAGACATAAACATTTCTGGACTGGTAATTGGAAAGGCCTCTTGAGTGAGGCAGATAACATATGAGAAAATAGTTGGCATAGAAATAAAGTTTATTATTATAAACACATGCTATAATTTTATCAGATTAGAGCTGGGAAAGTATTTGTGGTGGAATTTACAGGGATAATATTCTTATCAGAAGGGAATTGCAAAGACAATGAGTTACTGCTTGTGTAACTAGCCTTTTAAGTTTTCATGTGGCACATCCAGTATGAGATATTCAGATAAACATTTTCTTGGTGGCTTTTTTTCTGTGTGTGAAGCATGCTGTGTAGGTTTCTTAATGAGCCTTGTGTTCCTCCCCCCTCCTTCCAGTTATTTTTCCAAATCAAATGCAGCTGTTAAACCAATTCTCCTTCTCTTTGGCCTGTTCTTTTGGATACAGTATGCAAGCAATGTCGGTTCCTTACAGGTTCACCTAAGAATCTTCCTAACCTCGTAAATTAAGCCTCGAGATCTCGGCAACAGCCGCGATCAGATTCCCTACGAATCGTAGGCCTCTCCCCCCACACACCCAAGCAGCTTTGGTGAGAAGACATTGTGCCAAGTTGAAACCTTAATGCATAATTAATGTACAAAAATGGGGGGCTTGGTTTCCCCACCCCCTCCTCCTGTGTTTGCAAACGAGAGAGAAAGAGAGAGAGAGAAAAGCTGGAGAAAAAAGGCCCACTTAGAAAAGTTTTGTTTAAAA
Organism: Podarcis muralis; assembly: GCF_964188315.1. NCBI lineage: Eukaryota > Metazoa > Chordata > Lepidosauria > Squamata > Lacertidae > Podarcis > Podarcis muralis. Next base: position 40,410,666 of record NC_135663.1, on the reverse strand, counting down.
GAGAAAGAAAGAAAGAAACACACCCCAAGGTTGATTCAAACTGAAATGACTTGCATGCCCTTGGTGGCTTTAGAAATGGAGCCACCTGCTGTCCGTTCTGTCAGCCCCTGACAGTTTAATTAGCAATAGAAGACCTCCCTCCCCAGGTTCTCTTTATCTGCACTAATGGGAAAAACCTCGCTCTCGCTCTCTTTCTTCCTTTCAACGTGCCCCCCTCCCCGCTCCCCGTTATCCCTATTAGCCCTGAAGATAAAAGTGAAGGAGATCGCCTACATCAATGGGGACACCAAGATCACTCCGGAAACAAAGAGCAAAACCATCTACAAGCTGAATGGGGTGACAGAAAGGGATCTGAAGAAAACGGTGCTTTGGCTCAAAGGTGGCCTGCAGTGTACCTGCGACGAGATGAACGATATAAACGCACCCTACTTAGTGATGGGACAGCGGATGGCTGGCGAGCTGGTGATCACCTCCGTCAAGCGATGGCAAAAAGGTCAGCGAGCATTCAAGAGGTTCTCGCGCAGCATTCGCAAACTGCAGTGCTAGTTGCTTGCCACGTTTCGCCCTGTCTAGTCACCAGCCTCAAGTTCTTCCAAGCGCCTTGCACCTCCTGGCTTCCACTGCAAAGCACAGCAAGCGTGGGGGGAGACGAAACGTCGTTTCTTTCTTTCTTTGGGGTGGGGGAGAAGGGAGAGGAAAGGGGAACCTCCCCTCCCCAATTTTGTACATACAGTAAAACTCTCATTACAAAAAACAAAACAAAAACATGAATACTTTTTATGATTGTATTAAAGTATCTTGCTTAGAGCTAGCTATTTGCATTGGTGCAAAATGTGACTTTAATTTTTTTAATCTTTTGTTTTGGTTTTTTCCATTTTGAACAGTCCTTCAATGCGGCTAACGTTTCTGTATAGGTTATATTACACGTTAGTTTTGTTAAGCATCAAGTCCAGTTGGTCAGGTTCAGTTTTGATGCGGAGCAAAAAGGGCTCCATGAAATGATGTTGCCCTTTCTTGTGATAGATCTTCAGAAGATAGTAAAGCCCAGATATGGCTACTTTCTGGTCTATTTGAAAGGGAATCTGACAACGATGTCAAGTCACTTTCTGAGGCAAAGGAGAGCTAGGATTGCCACTTAGACACTTTTCCATTTGGGGCTACAATTCAACACAGAGCTAAAAGGATTGCTTTAAGTCCTCTGAGTTCGGTGGGCTTGCGCATAGCTTAAAGTTACAATCCTGGAGTTTGTACTTAGTGGGGCTTACTTCTGCAAACATGCCTAGGATTGCACTATAAATCCGTGTTGAATTGTGGGCATTCTGTTTCATTTTGACCTTGAATATTGGACCACATTTTACCCAAGATAAACATGTCCCCTATTTTTATTCACTATAGGGAAAGTACGATTGCCACATGTGCTACTTATGCAGGAACTGCGTCAATAAAGGCATATTAACCATTTGCACACAGTATTTTATACAAACCTGTTAATAGTTTTAAACTGACTCAATGCACATTTTAGGGAGGTTTCTTTTTGTGCTATTTTGGTACTACTGCCTTCACAAATTAAACCTTTCCTTAGTCTAACTGTAATATAAGTAGTGGTTATTCTGAAAGAGTTGTAAAATATTACTTTAACAAACCTTGTAAATATTCCAGATAAACCTTATATTCTTGTATATAAACTTTACATCATAGTTTTCCCTTTGTCTTTGTTCTTTGGGGGTTCAAATGAGGCTGTGAGCAATAAGTCTTGCCTCCATACTATCTAGCTATTTTTGTTTTACTCGTAATACAACCAGAACTTTTTATTTATCCTCTGCCCCACCAACATTGGCCCATGAAAGCCTGCCATATTATACACGTTTGTATCCTTAGATGTAATATATCCATCCCGTTTAGATGTGACCACAGCATGGTCCCCAAATACATTAAGGTGGGTAATGTGGTAACCGTGTAAATTAAACTTCACCGGATTCTCTTACTGAAGTAGCATTTGTAGGTGTCCAGGGTAGAATGCTTTTAAAAGATGCAGATGAAATTATTTGGTTTGAGCTACTCTATGCACTTTCCTCAAACATACGTTGAATGTTTCCCTGGCTATTTCTTAATTGCTGGAGTTCTTTTTTACTTCCAGCACTATTCAACTTAGGACAGCCAAAACTCTGAACGATCCTTCAGGACCACAAGAAAGAGCCGACAAAGATTATGCATGAGTCATGTAGGCACAGTCTTTTTGCACTCTCCATGTAAACATCTTCAAAAACTTGGAACAGCTCTTGTTTGGTAAAGTACACATGGATGAGGTTCTCATCAAGGTCATGCACATATACCAAGCTCTCATCAAGCCCTTTCAACATCACACACGTACTACAAAATGTTGGTTCAATCCATTGGGAAGAAATAAGTGCCCCAAAGTTATTCTGTGATGAAGATCCAGGGCTGAAACAAAAGGGTAGATTGGGTTGTCCCCTCAACAGAGAATAAATGATGTCAGGGGTCTGAGTACACACATAGCTTCGGCTTTTTGGTTGGGTTTCACAGCCCAGCACAGAGAAACATTGCATATAGCAGCTATTAGTGTGCGCAACAATCATGCCTTGCCATTACAGAATGCTAATAGAACAAAACGCCCACAGTTCAATAATCTTACAAAGCCCTCCAGATGTTGGATCACAACTCTTGTTATCCCTTGCCATTCCTAGAGATCACCGAATTGTAAAATTGGAAGGGACCTTGGCAGTCATCTAGTCCAACCCCCTGCAATGCTGGAGTCTTTTGCCCAACATGGGGCTCAAACCCAAGACCCTGAGATTAAGAGTCTCGTGCTCTACCAACTGAGCTATCCCAGGCAATGCTGGCTGGGGCTGATAGGAGCTAGAGTCCAGGGCCAAAGGTTTTCTCGACCCTGTTTTAATTTCTTCCCCCCAAAAAGGGATATAACAAGCTTTTGAAGAGACTGTCCCTCGTTCAATAATGATACACTTTATTATATTGATTATACACTGTTCTTTTCATTCAATGGCACTTTAAAAAGAATATTGGTTTCCAGCACAGTTAGAGTTGTGGTTTGGATGGCAACAAAAGTTTTTCACTTGACTTTAAATACAGGTTAGACAGTGGACAGCCACCTTCCCTTTAAGCCTAAATTAATATGCCCTGCTTTGCTGTGAACCTATGAAACACTGCCTTTGGATCCTTTTTTGTTTTGGAGTAAGGTTAATGGCAACACACACTACTTAACCTCATTTCATAAGGTATGGGCTTTATTTAAACCATTATTTAAAAGGTCTCCAAAGATGTTTAAATATATAAATATGTAAAATGGTTAAAAATTTTGCACTAAAGATTTAAGAACCATAGGCTTTCCGGTAGAACTTCTGAGTAGAAATAATCCTTGCCCAATAGGTAGATACTCTTTTCACAGAGCATACCCCGCCACATGCATATCCCATTATTTGGGTACAGCTTCCAAGAAATGAGATTCCAAGCCAGTGAATCTCATACGGTGACTAGGTCATGGGAAGCTGGTGATTAGGTCGCCACCCTGTCAGAAGTGAGCGCCCAGAAACAAAGCTACACAGAGCGTTAAATCGACGGGTGATTTCCAGGTCACAGGGTGTCACAGACAAAACAGGTTCTAAGCAAGGCCAAAGGACAACCGGCGGAACCCTTAATAAAGTCTGCGAAGCCCTGCATGAGGAGGCTTTCTCTCCCATCACCAAATCTAGCGAAGAATCCAGAAGTGGGCAATTAGCATTAGGCCACACAACTCAATTACCCTGCAGCGATGCTGATCTTGCAAAATACCGGCCAATATCAAAACGCAGCACCGAAGTTCCAGCACATAATAGCCTTGCAAGATGGTTAATCTGCATAAGAGGGTAAAGTGCATTGTGTTCACTTCGTCAAATCTTGGCTTTCTGTCCAAGGCTTAGATCCACTATTTAGCTATTAAGCTTTTGAAGTGGGGTAGCAGCCAGATGTGTCTGAAGGCTTTTCAAGTTTCAGTTTAGTTACGGGTAAAGAGTTAAACAATGTCCTCTCAATTAGATCTTCAAGGGGCCAGATTAACCATCATTTGTCCCTTCACTAGGCCACATGCACCCTGCTGGCTGCCACTGTCCAATGCCAAGTCATTTAATTCCCTTGCTCCTGCCTGCCAGGAGCTGGTCCCTTCACATCCCAGACAGCTTCCTTTCAAGACAGCATTACAACCACAACAGGCCCAATTGTGGAACCTCTTTTTGTTATTTATTTACACCGCCATTTTCCCCTCATTAGGTTGCGAAAGGGAACAATGAGGGATGGAAGGTAAATGGACTGCTAAACACACTAAAGCAGAATTCATCAGCTTCTCCTGGCTCTTTGAAGTCACGAAGATGACGCACACATAAAAATGGGGGAAACTGTTTCCTGTGGCCATACACCACATATAGATATCACAGTTTGGGAGAGCGGCCATCTCGCTCCTCTTATTAGCTTGAGCAAGACAAGCAACAGTTGTAAATGATGTTATTAACTAATTTGACACTTTAAAAACTGAGCCAACTGAATCATATTCAGATTAACCACTAATTTTCATGGGTCCTTTGGGACAATAACTGGTGCTGGATATCACCCCCTCTCTCCAGCTACAGGTAAGTGGCTGCATACACACACCATATTTAAAGCACATGACAAGAATCCTGGGAATTGTAGTTTACCCGCTGCAGAACTATAATTCCCAGAACGCTTACCAAACTACGGATCTTAGGCTTCTTTGGTGGGAGGTCGAGAGCTGTAAATCCATGGTACGTATGTAGCCATTCTTCCATTTTTGATAGTTCAATTCCAGTTGGGGAATATAGGGCCAGTTTTATACAACTACAACAAATTCTTTCAGTGGCCAATGCTGACCTTTTTAACTGTTCATGGGGAGAAATGTGTAACTCCAATATCCATTCAAACATATGGTGCGAATTTAACCAATCAGATCGGTACATGCAAATTTACACTATGACAGATGAATCATGCATATAAACCGTCAATCATAATTGTGAAATGAATTACAAATTCAAAATAAAGTTCAGGTGACTCCCAGCTGGCGCAGGGGCTACAATGCGTGGATAGCAAGTAAAGCCAAAATCGCGTAGTGCCCAAACACATCAGGTTCAATGTTGGGTGGGATTGCCAAAGTCTCCTTTTTTCCTGGACACCTGCCCCATTTCCGCCCCTTTAAATAAATAAATTTAAAAAATTGCCAAGTACATAAAGCTGAATGCACCTCAGTTGTGAGTTACTTGTATTCCCAGTTAGCCTAAAAAAATATTCAGTTTTTTTTTAAATGGAGGAAGAATCAGAGACTCCTTTCCTAGGGCATCATTTAGTCTAAGGACAGACTTGGAGAACTATACTCTAGCCACAAGTGAGAGACACAAGGAAGGGTCCTGGCCAGTGTCTATGTCCACCTTGCTTGCCTCCCTCTGCCCCTCTCAGAAGAGCTCCTTGCCCCACAAAGAAAGATTGAAAACTCATACAGTGACTGCCACACACCATGATGGTGTCTTGAATCCAGCTGTGACCACTTGCCCTGTCCAATTAAAGCCAAGCAACACATAAGGGGATATTCAAATATATACACACATCTTTCACAATTTATGGCTTGGTCATGTACACAAACTGGGCATGTTCTACAGGGACCTGGCTTCAGGTACTAGGCCTGCTGGCAGCCAACCAAGATAGGGGAAGAGGATCCCAGCGAGGTGGATAGCTCTGATTGGTACACATCAGGACAGGCTGAAGATGGGGAAGGGGAGGTTGGGGGCTTAGGAGGTACTCACAGGACATCAGGGGAAGGGGGCTCTTCATCCAAACCAGAGGTAGTCCCATGTCTGCAGACACTGCGGGCTCCGAGGTGTCAGGAACAGCAGAAAGTGTGTTCTAGGAGTTTGAGGCAGGCAAGGAAACACAGCCCAGCTCGTTAGTGGACCAGGTGGAGATCATGGGGCTTGTTAGGTCTGGGAGGAGGTTTGTGGTCACTCAGCTGGATTGAGCTCAGGGCAGGTGAGGACCACATGCCTCGTCAAGTGGAGAGCTGCTTGGCTGGAGCAAACCCAGATGCATCAATCAGGAAAAAGGGCAGCAAGGCAGAGACTCTACATCTGTTCATCTTTCTTCCTTGATGGACCACTGATTGGTTGCTTTGAGGACTCCGCTGGACTGTGACTTCGGGACTGACCCCCCACCCTGCATCATCTGCAAAGGCTTCACCCCATGCAAACTGTTAAGCAAAATGTATGGGTTATATGCAATATTGTTTTTCCATTTAAGTTTCAAGCTCGGAATCCCTGGGCATGTGTTCTGCAAATTATCCAGCAGGGGACACTCTAAGAGCTGAATTCCTACTTTCTGGTGGGAAAAGCCACATAGCTAAAGCAAGTGAGGAGAATAGCAATTGTAATATACAATATATAGGCAGATTATAGTAACAAATCTGAACCCTAAGAAAACTTATATTCCCTAAAAATGTTAATTTATTGCACAGCATGCTGACACACTGCCTCACGGGTGAAAGTCAAAACCATGATAGAAGTTTGCTCTCTGTTTTGCGAATGCATGCCTATAGATGATCTAGGCCTGATTTAATGGGCAAGGTTTATATATGTTTGGTATGAAACTTGTAGTGCTCCACAGAAGTACTGTGATTTAAAAGCAAAACACCAATGCACTCCCAGATATTTACCAAAGACAGACCCCATCTTTTGGTCCCTGACGAATAACATTCTTGATTTTGTTCCCCTAATGTTGGGGCCAACTAGACAATATTTTGTTGTTGTTACTTAAACAGTAACCATAGGGGAACCCCATAGGGATGAGGACTGCATCACATATGGGAAGGGGGGGTATTCTAACACACACACACCCCGGGTGCTGTAGTCTCAGTGAAAACCGTCCTCCCAAAAGCTGCTATTCAGTTTGGAAGGAAAAGTTCCCTTGCCAGCAGGTGCCCATTGCAATCTTGATCCACTGCATCCATCCACCTACTGTATTTGGGATTGCTATTTAAAAACAAAAACCAAGATATGCTAAATGATAATCTTCACACACCGCACATGTAAAGCACACAGCTTCCCGCACAGAATCCTGGAAACTGCAGTTTACCCCTCACAGAGCTACAATTCCCTGCACCCACAACAAACTACAGTTCCCAGAATTATTGTGGGGGGGCATGCACTTTACTTGTATGTTGCAGTCACATACATAGTTTGGATGTTACCGTAGTTTTCCAATTGGACCTTGTCAGGATGAAATCAGCTCCAAATCTTTAGGTGCCTGCAGATCCTCCAGTAGGTTAAGGTCCTTTGCAACTCTATGATTCTATGAGCACACATTTACAGTCTCCTCCACCTCACCCCTAGACTGGTCCTAAGCAGTATGCAACCTACCATTTTACATACTGCAGCTGCTCAGGTATATTTCGAACCACAGATCGCACTCAACAGGAGCATGCCTTGCTAGTTTAGCTTAAAGTATGGATGAGGGCAACATCTGTTTGGCTTATATTTTAATGCAAATGTACCCAATTCAAAAATGGGACACGGGTGGCGCTGTGGGTTAAACCACAGAGCCTAGGACTTGCCGATCATAAGGTCGGTTGTTCGAATCCCCACAACGGGGTGAGCTCCTGTTGCTCGGTCCCTGCTCCTGCCAACCTAGCAGTTCGAAAGCACGTCAAAGTACAAGTAGATAAATAGGTACCGCTCCGCGGGAAGGTAAATGGTGTTTCCGTGCGCTGTTCTGGTTCGCCAAAAGTGGCTTAGTCATGCTGGCCACATGACCCGGAAGCTGTACGCCGGCTCCCTCAGCCAATAAAGCGAGACGAGCGCCGCAACCCCAGAGTCGGTCACGACTGGACCTAATGGTCAGGGGTCCCTTTACCTTTACCCAATTCAAAAGCAATGTGTGAACCAAGACACAGCTATCTTTCAGAATCTGAGCTTCTCCAAACGTTAACCACCAAAGGCTGTTTTTTTTGGTTCTGCTTTTTAAAGACACCACCTAACATCACTGGTCTCTATGCAATGTCTTTTCACATCCTACCTCAGCAAAGAAAGTGCAGCACGATTCCCTTCAGCAAAAAACCAAAATACAAGCTTAGCTTACCTTATGCCTATTTACAGACATCCTGCTTTCTGCTAGGCTGCACTGAGAACTGCTTGGTTCCAAATCCGTGCTTGGTGAGTTGTTTTTTGCACCGGATGTAAACAAAAACACAGCTCTTAAGCTGCAGTAAGCAATCAGGCCCTCTGTATTATTTAGCCGATAAATCTAACGTTGCTTTTAACTTATGGCTCTTTTTCAATATGCACATGACCTGCAACTTGCAGCAATTACGAAACATCCCAGATCTCCTCATCCAAATTGTTTAACATCCCACTTACATCACAAACCAATTTAGACGCGATGGGGAGGTGGGTGTTGCTTGTCCAAAATGCCTTTGCGTGCCAAATGGGCAGGACTGGCAGACTTGATGAGACCCACAGGCCAAAGGTTCTTCACCCCTGGCTTAAAGAGAAGAGAAATAAATGGAGACCAGGTCTTGCACTGTGTTCTTGCATATCAGTTTCTGGGGAGCAAATGATGAGAAAGGGCTGCTGTTCTCATGCCCTGCTTTGTGAGACTGGCAACCTTGGAAACAGGATACTGGACTAGCTAGACCCTTGATCTATCATGGCTCTCTCTTGGTGCTTAGGTAAAGGACCCCTGACCATTAGGTCCAGTCGTGACCAACTCTGGGGCTGCTCGCTCATCTCGCTCTACAGGCCGAGGGAGCCGGCGTTTGTCCACAGACAGCTTCTGGGTCATGTGGCCAGCATGACTAAGCCGCTTCTGGCAAACCAGAGCAGCACACGGAAATGCCGTTTACCTTCCTGCCAGAGCGGTACCTATTTATCTACTTGCACTTTGATGTGCTTTCAAACTCCTAGGTTGGCAGGGACCGAACAACAGGAGCTCACCCCGTCACGGGGATTCAAACCGCCGACCTTCTGATCGGCAAGCCCTAGGCTCTGTGGTGTAGACCACAGTGCCACCCGCGTCCCTTTTCTCTTGGTGCTTAAGATGGAACATAAATAAGGGCAGGGGTGTCAACTTGAATATAAATTAGGGGGAAGGTAAGCCCTGTCCCGCGTAATCGATCACAAGACGTGGCACATGCAACACCATTTGAACGGCAATGCATGTCAATTTGGGGGGGGGACCTCAAATATATTATTGGGGGGGACACAAAGGGACCTCAGCCCCCAGGAGTTGGCTTCTATGAATAAGGCCAAGAAGCCAAGTTGTGGAATTTCCTCCCAACTTCCTCTGACACCTTCATGAAGTCAGTCTGTCATAGGCTAATGCATCCTGGTTTTTGACACCTGAGTTAAGAGTTAGGGAAGCACTTGACACAAGCCTGCTTTGGGTCCCTTATGGTGAAGAGCAGGTGAGAAACCAATTCATAATAAACACACAAGTGAACAAAAGTGGAGACCTAAGCAAACAAGTTTCTAAACAGAGCCAAGATGGCTGCCTCTCAGGAATGTTGTGGGTTTCTTGTGTGGAGACTGGACTGGATGATCTTGAAGGCTCTTTCCAACTCTACGATTCTATTCTTGTCAACATTACTCACAGCAAATTAACACTGAAACCACATAAGAAAATTCTGCTTACACTTTTACAATCCTTAGAAAGTTACTCCGTGTGTGTGTGTGTTTTCATGGCTGATTCACTAGGGACTTATGTCGGTGTTGGGACTCCGGCTTTATAAGACTCTTTAAAGCCAAATTTACAGTCAGCGCCATTGTTTTCTGTGGAGCCGTGCCAACCAATCATTTTGGCCCCAGGAGTCCAATATATTAGGATACAATTTCACCAAATGTTTACACCAGTCACAGTTGTTGCCTCATTTCCTATGGTGTTGACCTCTCTGCATAATTGCCATCATTATTACTGTTTGCCGTCTAGGGGAGGTTTTTTTAAAAATACTTTTTATTAAAGCTTTTCTTTAATAAGCAGCTAATCTGTGGCCCTCCAGATGTTGCTGAACTAGAACTCCCATCATTCCTGACCACTGGCTATCCTGGCTGAGGCTGATGGGAGTTGGGAGTTGCGAGTCTGACACCATCTGGGGAGCCAAAGGTTAGCGCCCCCCCCCCTTGAAGTACTGGTATGCAGGAGGACTGTTGCAATAAACAGTTTGCGATGCATTTCTACTTTTTGCACAGATTTGCAATTGCAACAGAAATGCTAAATTAAGCTACGGCTGCAAAAACAGAGTGGCTGCTTAAGCAGCTCGTTTGTTTACAAATTGATTTCTGCTTTCCTCTTACAACGGTTACATCCTGTAGATGTGAGCATCACTTTTATCATAAAGCTGTGCAGGCTGGTTTTAGGGATGTCATCACTTGTTCACAAAAATACTGCTCCTTCCCTTCTTCTTTTACAAGAAAAAGGTCAGGCAGAAAGCACAAAGCGGGCAACCATGACCAAAACTGACACATCACTCTTTTTCAAAATGAGTGACATTTAATGGCTTGTAATAGGCAATGGCATGTTGGAAATGCAATTCTGCTTTGAAATTATTTATCTTATGATTAGCTGGCCCATATAGTTTCCCTCCCACCAGAGCCAATGCCTTAAAAGATCTTGCTGCACAGCCTCCACTCTCTGCCTTTATGTACCCTCACTAGGGACGTGGGTGGGCCAGCACAGCCAGCTGGTAAGTCCCACATGACTTGGGTGCTGCACGCGGTCCGGCAAAGGGTGCCCACAATCGGAGGAGTGAGCATTCATTATGGCTGCAACACTCTTCCTCCATGGTTTGATGCTGTGTGCTTCTGAACAACAGTTGCTAGAAACCACAGGAGGGGAGAGGGCTCTTGGGTTTGACTCCTCCTGACCAACTTCATATAGGCATCTGGTTGGCTGTTGAAAGTACAAGAGGAACTAGATATATCTTTGGCCTGATCCACCAAGCTGTTACATTATTATGAATGGGAATAATTATAAACTTTGGCTAGATCTCTCCCACTTTCTTTCCTACAAGGAGCATGATCGAAAGGATTCATAGTAAAAATCCCAATGGCCACATATGCTATATGCACAACTCCCACTGACATAAATAGGTCTCAAGTTCCCCCAAGACTACATGGAGACATACATACTTTACAAAAAAAAAAGTGTGCAAAGGATTACAGCCTTCATCAATAAACATGTCATAAGCCTCACCCGTCACTCTTCAGTGGAGCTAAATTAGCATCAATCCAAGGACTTTCATTTAACTGGGTTGTGAATCAGCTTCTGTGGGTATCTGTGCAGTTGAATGATTCATGACCATATAGCCACAATGTGTTAAGAATGTTTTATTACGACGTTACAAAATGCAGGACTTTGCAAGCAAAGACACCAGGTACACAGGAAACTATAATGGCATCAGTCAATGTGTGAAGCAGCATACAGCAAGCTTGAAAGAGCATTCTGACCATGCAGCAAGTGCTTCCTGCCCTTCCAGTGTATAAATAGCAACTTGTACAAATGTGCTCATGCACAGCTCAAAGCACTGAGAGCACTGAGTGGGGCAGTCCCTCTTCACTATGCATCTTCAGGCAAGGGTGGTGAGAGCTATAAACCACCACCATCTGGTGGGTCGCAGGTTCACCGTCCTTGCCTTAGGACAGGCATAGGCAAACTTGGCCCTCCAGATGTTTTGGGACTACAACTCCCATCATCCCTAGCTAACAGGACCAGTAGTCAGGGGTGATGGGAGTTGTAGTCCCAAAACATCTGGAGGGCAGAGTTTGCCTATGCCTGCCTTAGGAGCTTGTGCAGCTTGCTCCCATTGGCTGGTGTCCTGCCTTACATGCAAATATGAGCAGCTGAGGCACAACAGGGAACACTCCAAAGGAGCAACTGCTGCTGTCCAAGCTGGAGAGGCATTAAAAGTAAAGGTAAAGGGACCCCTGACCATTAGGTTCAGTCATGGCCGACTCTGGGGTTGCGGCGCTCATCTCGCTTTATTGGCCGAAGGAGCTGGCGTTTGTCTGCAGACAGCTTCCGGGTCATGTGGCCAGCATGACTAAGCCACTTCTGGAGAACCAGAGCAGCGCATGGAAATGCTGTTTACCTTCCCACCGGAGCGGTACCTATTTATTGACTTGCACTTTGACGTGCTTTCAAACTGCTAGGTTGGCAGGAGCTAGGACCGAGCAACGGGAGCTCACCCCGTCGTGGGTATTTGAACCGCCAACCTTCTGATTGGCAAGTGGCACTGTGGTTTAACCCACAGCGCTTCCCACATCCCATGGAGAGGCATTACACTTTGCTAATTTTTTTGGCAGCAGTGTGGAGGCAAAGTTGCATAAAGGGTGTATGCCTTAGGATTCAGCTGTCGTCTTGGGGGTCAGGTGCTGGAATCCTGAGGATTAGGCTGGGTCTGGACTGCCAGTAAGGTGGCCAAGTTTAAAAAATTACGGGACTAGGACTCCTGCACCTTTAGTAGTTATGAACAAGAGAGAATTCCATCTTACAGGCAGACTATTAAAGGTGAAAGAGTGCTATCCTCTTTTTTTTATCTGCTCATCCCAGCTACCAAATGCCTACCCTATTACATGCTTCACAAAAGAGTGAAGCACACAGCTCAGACTGAAAGGATCACATACATCAGGGACAAAGAAGAAATTTGATCCAGTTCACATTTAAAGGCAAACTCATATAATCTGCACTTTCTGAAACTGTACAGAAATGCAGCCAGTCTTCAAAACTCTCTGAATTTCGCAATGCAGTTTTTCAACCAAGTATTGCAAATAATGCATGCGCCGAGGTCATGGGCACATAAAAATGCATATACAGCGCACAAAACGGTTTTGCAGAAATGTGCATATGAAGGAAAAATTAGCTGAATTCTCATAAGGATTTTTTTTTTTTTTGTAAAGTGCAAACTGATGTAAAAATGTGGAAAGCTTAAGGCTGGTAAAATGAGAAGCTGAGAGAAACAGGAAACCACAGATTCTCCCATCCCTTCGTACCCTACAGTCCCTGCTAGGATTTTATTGCCGTTTTCAAATTAAACCAAAATATTTGCTGTTGAACTTCATCCCTTGGCCACTCAAGGTAGGTTTTTGTATTCATTAGTTTCCTGAGCTTACAAAACCTTTTGGGGATGGTCTTCTCTGGAATGGGCTCCAGAAGGATCAGAATTGCTGCATCGTTGTTCTCATCAAAAAGCCGGAAGTGAGAGAAATCGAGTTCGTACTTGCACCACTCGCTTTGTACAAAGTGCTCCGACAGCACGAACAGAGTTTTAGAACTCTTCTCAATGGAGTCGATAATGTTGTCCACAATCCATTTGCCAGGCGTAAAATCCCTTTTATGGAGGCAGAGTTTAAATGGGGGATTAGCTTGCTCCAGCTCCTGCACCATGACGTCTTCCACCCATTCAGAGTCCTGCTCGCTGTAGGAAACAAAGGCATCATAGCAGGTTTCTTTCTTGTGGTTTCTCTGGGGCTTGCGTTTCGCTTGAAGCCATGCCCAGGTCATTTGCATATACCAGATGGCATGAAGCTTGTGGCAAAGAACGGCCGCCGCCACAACGACCAAGAGCATCAGGATGCAGATTAAGGACACCATCAAAGTCAGGTGGCAGTCAGAGGGCCGAAACTGAACAGCTCCCACTTGCTTCCCTCTTACATGCTCCGGAGAGTCACAGATGTAGTTTTCTGGCCACGCAACAAAGACATTAGATGGCCCTTGTTGCGACTGCGTGAAGGATACAAATTCACACGAGCAGCGGAAACTGTTGTAACGTGCATCCAGTTTCTCGATTTTTGCAAATTTGACAAGTTGCTGCTCATTGAAGTCGAATATTTGGTTTCGTCTAATATTTATGATTCTAGCACTAGGAATTGAGGCAGCATCCGGTAGGGTTGTCAATCTGTTGTCTTTGATGTAAAGCTCCTGCAGGTCAGGCAGGCTCAGTCTGAAGTCTTTGAGGTTATTATGGCTAACATCCAGTACTTCGAGACTTCGAGGAATGCAGTTTGTGAGCGTGTTTAATTTACAGCCAGATATATTTAAAAATTTCAGACTTCTGGGCCAAACACACGAGGCTGGCATTGCTTCAAAGTTATTTTGACTTATATCCAAGTTAATAAGATGCCGTCTAAGAGCTACGCTTTCTGCTACTACTGAAATCTGCTTCAAAGAATTCCGACTGACATTTAAAGTTTGTAATCTAGGCCAGGCATCCGCACACAATGATTTTTTCAAATACGGATCTAGCAACAAATTCCCACTGAAATCAAGATACAGGAGGGAATAGAAGTGCCTTGCAAGATCACAGGGCACTAAATAAACAAATGCATTTTCAAGTGTAAGTCTGGTAAAGTTTGTTACAAGAGGCGTCACAGAAGAAAGATCTGAAAAGGAATAAAACTTGGTAATTGTCAAATTTCTGACTGTTATCACTTGCAGGGAAGTTGGAGCATCTTGAAGACCATAAAAGTGCCCAGTACCTTCAAACTTGCAATCTACTATCTCTATCTCTTGCATTTCTTTCATACGGGCAAATATGGGTGCAATCTGAATGACAGACATATCCGAAAGTTCAACATTTCTAAGGATAACTTTCTGCACAGCTGTAAGAAGCACTGGATCAGAATAGGGAATGGGCGGCATATCAAGGATTTGTATATTTCTCAGTTCAAGGCACACCACAGAATCTGTAACATCATATATAATTGCAGCTAAAGTGGCATCGGGGGGAATATTCAACATAATGTGATTTATCAACTTAATTGATTTCAGAGTTCCTGCCACATATTGTTTGAGGTTGTGTCCTTCAATTTCCAGTTCTTCAAGAGTTGAAATTCCTTCCAAGTCATGTGCCTGTAAAGCAGAGAAGTTGCCATTTCCAAAGTACAGGTATCTCAGTTTTGGCAATTCAGAAAACAGTGGAGCTTCCCCAAGAATCTGGTAGAAGTTACCTATTAGGTTCAACTTCTGTAAGGAAGAAAGGGGCCTGAACCAAGAGGGCGACAAGTGAGACAGTTTGTTCTTTGATAAATCCAAGTATTCCAGCTTTACAAGGGAGCGGAAGGCCTTCTCATCAATTGTCCGAATTTGGTTAGATTGGAGCAAAAGAGTTTTCAGATTGATGGCAAACTTCAGGTCCTCTTCCCCGATGTGCTCTATACTGTTGGAGGTCAAATCCAGCTTCACAATATCATCTTCTAGCCCAGAAGGAACTGCACGTAAAGCCCTTGAAGAATAGTTGCAAAAGTGAGTGGCATCGCAAAACGGGCTGATCTGCTGGGCAGAGAGACTCACAGCTCCAACAGCAGAGATGAACCACAGGCACCAGACTTGCTCAAACATGACTGTCTAAATGGTGGTGGTGGTGGAGGGGTGAAAAAGGAAGAAAGAAACAGAAACAGAATTGTGTGAATTTGTTTTTAATTCACTATTAAAAGCATTTAATCACATAAAGTTCACTGATAGATAGAGGCTTGACAAGAGAACCAATCAGGCAGTTGCCCCTGGCTTCAGCCACTAATATACAGACACCTTTAGGTGCCAAGCAAAAACGTTCCTTTTTAACCAGGCATTTGGTTAATCTGATTTACATCCCATACCCTTTTAAAATGTATTTTTTTGGGGGTGGGGGTGGGTTATTGGGTTGTTGCTTTTATTTTTATTAGTTATTTTGTGGTTTTATATCTTGATTTTATTCTGTGAATCACCCTGAGACCCCTGGATATAGGGTGGTATATAAATTCAATAATAATAATAATAATAATAATAATAATAATAATAATAATAATAATATCAAGGGTGGCCTTCAACAAAGCTTTACTCATGAGTAGACCCAAAGAAATTAGTGACCCTAACTTAATGCCCATCCATTTCACACCGAGTCAAACTTAGTTGAACCACAGGCTGTTTGGGGGGAATCGCTGCTGTGGGTATTTGCCAAAGCTGTTGCCATGGGCACTGCCACCTTGGAAGGTATCCTGCAGACAGGCAGCAAATCCAAAATGGCCATTCCAGATGTTTGGCAGCATCAGTTGCACTGCATGGGCAATAGCTGCCCTGTGCTACTATCTGATTGTCATTTTGGTGCTCATAAACTAAACTGTAGCACAGGACAGCTATTGTCCATGTTAACAGTGCTCTAGTCTACACGGGCCAACTCTCATTCTCACAATTGTTGTAAAGTGAGACAAGCCATCATTTTACAGACGGGGGAATCAACTGAAGGCTGCTCAACAAGTTGAGGGCTAGAGATAAATTTGAGCTCTGGTCTCTTGAAGACCAAAACAAACAGCAGTAATTTCTGAGCCGTTTTGAAGCAGCCAAACTTTCTTCCTTCACTTTTGGTTCAGTTGGCTGCCCTCCCAGCAGCTTTTGCTTGGCTGGATCTTGTGCCAACAGAAGGGAAAGTCCCAAAACTTTCCCCCTCCCACCAGTGCCTGCACTTTCATATTCATGCAAGAGAGGCTGGTGACCTCGATTCATTCCAGATGCTTTTGCTGGGAATGTCCCAGGCACATTTATAACATAAACAACTGCACAAACCTGAAAAAAAAGCCTTGTCTCTCTCCCCTCCCCGCATCTGCTATTGTCAAGTAGCAATTTGGAAACAACAAACATTAGTTGCAATGGGAAACCTACAGGCTGTTACACACTTGCAGCCAAGTTAATTGATCAACAGCACAATCCTAAACGTATCTACTCATAAGTAGGTCCTACTGAATTCAGTAGGGTTTGCTCTCGGGTAAATGGGGTTAGGACTGCAGCCTTAGTGTTTTAGCAGATTATGGGCAAACAACAAATGCAAATGAAGTAGCTTCTCCAAACACTGGGTTCTGGAAAACCACTCATCTTCCCAGGGAAGCAGGCTGGCCACAAACACTCCCTGTGTACAGCTGGGGGCGTAGCAATGCTGCCCATGTCATTGGGAGTCCTGGCCGCGTCACGCCCCACGGCCGACCAATATGGTCAACCAGGGGGCGTGGCTTACCTGATTTAAACATCCGTGTGGCTGTGGGCTCAGTCTCCTTTTCTCCTCCTGTGTCAGATCTCCCGCCCTATTTCCATGTGTTCGCCATCTTGGGCTTGCTATGGACTACAGTTAGCCGCCTGTTGAGGGGGCCAGGTAGGAATTTCCCCACTTGGCAAACTGGCACCGGCAATGTGGTTTTCACCTGCCTTGAAGCAATCATCACAACTTTGTAAGATTTGGCAGTTGGGCATTGGCAAACCTGGTTTATGGGAGGGGAGGTTGTGGCCTTCACCTGCCCCTCCTCTTTAAGGGTATTCTGTTAAAGGGATCCGGGGGTGTGGATCCTGTCCGAAGCCCAGGTAAGGGCTAGGGCCATGCCACGACCCCATTGGGGACCCTGGGGGAGCTCACAGTTGATGTACATCAACAGGGCTTCCCCTACTGGTGGTTGACCCTTATGAGACTACCTGCATGACGGGCAGGAGTCAGATATAGTCGGTTCAGTTCCATTGCCTAAGCCAGGGGTAGGCAACTTAAGGTCTGCGGACTGGATGCGACCCAATCGCCTTCTCAATCCAGCCCACAGAGTAGATGAGTAGAATGTGTGCTTTTTACATGAGTAGAATGTGTGCTTTTATTAAAAATGCATCTTTGGGTTATTTGTGGGGCATAGAAATTCATTCATTCCCCCAGCAAAAATATACTCCGGCCCACCACATGGTCTGAGGGACGGTGGACCGGCCCACGGCTGAAAAAGGTTGCTGACCCCTGGCCTAAGCCAATAGCGCTCACATCTGTAACCAATAAAGTTGTGGCCTTATTTATCCCATTAACCAAAAATATTGGTGTCCTTGTGTTTCATTATCTAAGAAATGGGGTGGGGCTTGGGGGCTCCCCATGCAACACAGGATGGGCTCTCTCTGACACACTCAAGAGGATGCAATGTATCCTGGGGATGACTGAGAAATGAAGAGATCACCCACAGCAGTTTATATGCAAGGTGGTGCCAACCTTAGTGAACAAAGCAGAAAGGAGTGCACCTGACAAAAGAATAAAGAACAAGGGCAGGAGGGCACAGGAAAGCTCCTCACACCAGGCCACAGTATTTGTCCATCTGTGCCAACCTTCCAGTTGTTTTGGATTTCAATTCCCATCAGTCCCAGACAGAAGGCTGGCTGGAGGTGATCAGAGTTGTAGTCCACATAGGTAAAGGTAAAGAGACCCCTGACCATTAGGTGATCTGGGGTTGTGGCACTCATCTCGCTTTATTGGCCAAGGGAGCCGGCGTACAGCTTCCGGGTCATGTGGTCATGACTAAGCTGCTTCTGGCGAACCAGAGCAGTGCACAGAAACACCGTTTACCTTCCCGCTGGAGTGGTACCTATTTATCTACTTGCACTTTGACGTGCTTTTAAACTGCTAGGTTGGCAGGAGCAGGGACCGAACAACAGGAGCTTACCCCGTTGCGGGGATTCGAACTGGTGTGGGCAACTGCAGGTCGAATGAGCAATGGTAGCGGATTGCACACGAGAAGGTGCACTGGAGGATACCCAGTGGCAAGGTCCCCATAAAAAAGAAGAAAACGATGCTTACTTCATGCATGTCAAGCTATGTCTAAAGCTTAGGAAGTTCTTATGACCCTTTTTTCACACACAAATACCTGTGAATCGTTTCACTTTCAGACCTACAGTATTTGTAAACGTGTGATTAAAGTGGGAGAGAGAGAGGGAAAGGGCTCTCAAATGAGCATCGCCATGCAATGCATGTCAAAGATAATTGCAGCTGCTTTTGCATCCCCATTGCAGAGGGAAGGAAAATGGAAAAACAAAAATTAAGCAGCGCAGCACGTTTCTTCAGAAACAAACTCCATGAACTTTTTTTCCAGTGTAAACATGGAAAGAACTGCCCTGTCCGCAGCAGCGCAACCATCGGCTTAAACTGCAATCCTATACTTATTAACTACGAGTAAATGCCATGGAACTCAGCGGGACGGACTTACTTGTGAGCAGGCGGGTGTGGGCTTGCTTCGAAAGCGTCGAGCCGCAGCAAGAAGAAAACACATAAAAACACTAGAAAAAATACAATACCCACCGGCAGCGCGTGCAGAGTGTCTTCCAAGGGGTTGGGGCTCCTCGGGTGCGCAAAGTCCGCGTCGTCCCGCAAGAGTTGAAGGCGCCTCCTCCCGCGCTCCCGGCTCCCTCCGCCGCCTCTCCGCGACTGGATTTCCCGGAGGGGAAGTACCTGGCGGGCCTCCGAGGGTTTGCCTCGCCGACGCGGGCGAGGACAGAGCCAGAAGGGGAGGAGCGCGGCGGGCGAGCAGCCGGCCATTCGCCGGCGGGGGAGGAGGGGACGACCCGGTGCAGACGTTGCCGCCAGGCTTCAGGTGCCGGAGTCGCCGGGGTGGGGGGCGAACAAACGCCCCCGGGCCCTGAAGCGCGAGGCCTCCCGGCGGGCGGAGGGACCCTTCGGCCTTTCCCCGCTGCCGAGGTAGCCGGAGGCCTCCGGAGTCGCTTGTGTCGGGCTTCTTACCCCGGGGCAGTAAGCCCGTTACTCCCGCAGCACAGGGAGTGGCAGCACCGGGAGCAAATAGTGCAGAAGGGAAGCTTGAGGTTTCTGGGCGTGAGGGGCGACGAAGGGGGATAAGGGCTGCTCTCACGTGAACGCACTATATTAAATGAACTTTTATTGACGGCAGCCCTAGGTCACAACAGCAGCACCATACATTTAAAGCCTCTGGCTTACCCAAAGAACCCTGGGAAATGTAGAATCATAGAATTGTAGCAACACTTTGCTGCCTAAAATGGAGCCCGTCTCGTGCATGCCTCCGCCACCCAGCACATTAAAAAGAGTTAGGATCCCTCCAGACTGGAGCAGAGTTCTTGGTGGGGATATATTTTGTGATATGTTATTGACACAATAATTTGACGTATCAATCAGCTCGATCAGTTCTGCAAATTTCCCCAATGTTGCTGCATTATCGCCCATCTGCAAGGGAAAACTTGAGCTATAGCACAACCAAAACAGAACATAAACAGCAACACAGCATTTGCGGTATGAAAAGTTAACAGGAATTCAGCAGGAAGTTACAGGACAAGCGATGATAGGAAACAAAGCACCCTGCTTTGAGGATGGAGTCCTGTTCCCTTTCCTGGTGTGGTATATAGAACAGGGAGAGGTGGCATCTTGTCCTTTGCCTCCGGCAGCAAAATGTCTTGGACCAGTCCTGGACAGCAACCATGGAAGGTCGAGAGCTGCTCAAGACATGATGAATCTTTGCCTACGTCTCCAGTGAATTTTTACACCTTTTTTAAAAAAATGGTGAACATTTTAAATTGATCTGATCAGTGACTTTTAGCCATGATTACTAGGTTCCTCCTCCACTGCTTTTGAATACCAGTTATTGGGAATCGCAAGTGGGGAGAGTGCTCTTGCACTCAGGTCCTGTGTGTGGGCTTCCCATTGCAACATCTGGCAGCCCCTAGGAGACAACAGTCACTGGCTGCTCACTTCAACTGCACTTGACATGTTCAGCAAAGGAGAACATCCAGTCCTCCAGTCTTCAGTTGGAAGCAAATATTGGACATTTCCCAGCCAATTCAAGGAAAGCTTTTACCATTGGAACAGGCATATCGTCCGTTGCCTGGAGTTGGTTTACCAGGGAGTTCTTTTTAAGAACCTAAAAGTCCCCTTCTCTTAAATCAGTGCAACAGGAGCAAATTGTGTTTATAATAGTTCTCACCTACAGGTGTCCCTCTGCTAGCTGTTGTTTTTATGTTATTTTCAGCAAAGCCAGTGCACAGAGAAGCAAGCCACTTCGTATGTTATCCTGCAATACTGAAGTCATCTAAAGAATTTTGTAGTGTCAGCAAACCTATGCAACAGGTTCAGTAGAACAACACAGGAATCCTAGTAAATGAGGCCACAAGAGATCAGCAGCATGCTCTTTAGATCAGAGGGGTCAGCAGTGTGGAACCCACAGGCAACAGTATGCCCCCAGTACTTCTTCTGGTGCCCACAAAAGGTCTCAGTAAACATCCCCTAGAAGTCCACAGTGTATGAGAGATTTCACTTCATGCTCAGTACCTGTTTGTACTGGCTCAGCCTCTTCTATACGGAACATCTCTCCTTAAACATGTTCACATGTTTAAGGAGAAGAGGCATTCACCTTTTCTGAATGCCAGGACAAGTGCACACCATCTGTGCAAAGCGCTTCTCTGAACAAGCATGGCGGTTGCTGATGCAAGTGTGTGTTTCCCACACTGATGGGGTGCATGACCACATCATTTTTTGGTCCTGTCTCCCCTTCTGTTCTTTCAGATATGGGAGCCATTTTGTGACTGCTGCCTGTGGCATATTCTCAAAACTGAAAGGTGCCTACAAAAAATCTGGCAACCTCTGATTCAGAAATTATGCAACAGCTTTTAAAAAAACTTTTGTTTTACTTCCTCATGGACGGTGTTCTTCAGGCTCTTCCATCATGTTCATGTCTGTGGTTTCCTGTTAATGTCATCAGTGGCTAAGTTAAATATATCCGTCTCATCAGCAGATTATCGGTCCCATGCAAGCCCTGATCTTCTGCCAAGGGCTTCTTCTTTTCCCTGCACTGTATGATGCAAGTGGTATTGGCTGGACAGTGCACCTGTCAAGCAGACACCACACTAAGCTTTCAACCACAAGTCCCCAAAAGGGAAGGGCAAGCAAAAGTGGTAGCAGAAGCAACTGCTCTCATTGGAAGACAATAAACAGCAGAAATAACACCAGCGCCAGCACCACACTGCCCATCATAATAAAACATCAAACATTAAAAAACCTCCTGATACAGGGCTGCCTTCAGATGTCTTCTAAATGTTGTATAGTTATTTATGACAGCTGATGGGAGGGTGCCACCACTAAGAAGTCCCTCTGCCTAGTTCCCTGCAACTTCCAACTCTCACAGTGAGGAAACCGCCAGAAGGCCCTTGGAGCTGGACCTTAGTGTCCAGCCTAAACGATGGGGGTGGAGACACTCCCTTCAGGTTATTGTTATTATAGTATTTATTTATATCCCACTTTTCCCCCTGAAATGGATGCAAGGCAGCTTACATATAAAATAAGAACAGCTAAAAAGTTTTTTTAATCAGACACTGATAGAATTAAAACTATATATATCTACTGTATATATCTTTATTGATATTGATAGGCATGCAGTGGAGCCTGCATGGATCAGAATTTTCCTTCTCCTAGATGGGCTACCTTCCCAGGTTGATGAGTCCCATCTGCACCCCACCCCACCTCACTTCCCCCTACAGCATTTGCAGAAACTGCCTTCTTGACTGTTGGGCCCACCATCCATCTTGTCTGCTCACTGCCAGAGCATTCAGGGGAAGCCTGAAGGCTATGGCTAGTTCACAAACAGGGTTACATATAAAGCTTTTGTTTTGTTTTGTTAGCACATCTCAAACCCAAACCCAGCATGTTCAAAACTAGTCTTGTTAAAGGCCGTTCTTCAGTTCTGAAGCAATTTGCGCCATTTCTGAATATGCAAATGCAGATCCCAATTTACTCTTATTCTCAGACACACCCAGAGCCCATCAGCCCGCCCATCTCCCCCTCCATTTCATGGAAGGAATTGTATTTTTCTTCTAGCTAGTATATGGTTATTCATCTGGCAGTAAGCTGCTCAGCCGCTAAATGCCTTTACTAAGTTTATGTTTTTCTCTGCCAAATTCTTCCTTGGAATTTCCAAGTGGAATTTCCAAGTGGAATGCCAGTGTGAAACAACTGTGCTTGTGAAGGGTCGGGTGTTTAGACTGGCCTAAAAGTCTTATGATCTCCTTCATCCACACACACCATTTCATCTCTCAAGGAAAGTCCCAGGATTTTATAAGTGGTAGTGAAATAGTTTTAATTGTATTTATATGTATCCAGGGCTGGATTTAGGTTTGATGAGGCCCTAAGCTACTGAAAGTAATGGGGCCCTTTATCTATCCAGCTGTCCTTTGTCAACAACAAATTGTCGCTATTTTTCATGTTGAATATATGCTATATGGTAATTTATGGACCTAATAGGTATCTAAGGCCATTTGAACGTAACAAATAGGAGCCAACACAACACAAAACACTGTTGCTGTATGTAAGTTTTATCTTATTTGTTTTTTATCATATATTCTTGAAATGTACATCCAGGTTATTTCATTTAATTTTTTTTTGGGGGGGGGGCCAAGAGAGTGGGGCCCTAAGCTATAGCTTGTTTAGCTTATATGTAAATCCGGCACTATGTGTATCCTCTTTAATGTTTGCTAAAGAAAACACTTGTTAAATGCTATGTAAACCTCGTTTAGAAAACCGCTTCTGTGAGATATTGTGTATGTAAAATAAAAACCGTCATCATTTCAAAATAGACTTTTGTCTAAAACAGGTAAATAAACAGCAATGGGCAGAACCATGGATAGAAGATTGATGGCATTGGACTCCCAGTTCTCACCATTCCTGACCATTGATCATTCTGGCTGGGGCTGAGTCCACAAATATTTGAAAGGCTACAGGTTTCACTCTCCTAAGCAAGAGATATTGTCTCCTGGAATAGTTCCCTCAAATTTAGGAGTACACACTAGCTGTCAGGGAAAATAATTGATATGCCACAAATTAAGCAAGGGGGTCTTTAGTTAAGGTAAAGATACCCCTGACAGTTTAGTCTAGTCACGGATGACTCTGGGGTTGTGGTGCTCATCTCACTCTATAGGCTGAGGGAGCCAGCGTTTGTCCGCAGACAGCTTCCAGGTCATGTGGCCAGCATGACTAAGCCGCTTCTGGCGAACCAGAGCAGTACACGGAAACACCGTTTACCTTCCCGCCAGAGCGGTACCTATTTATCTACTTGCACTTTGACGTGCTTTCGAACTGCTAGGTAGACAGGAGCTGGGACCGAGCAATGGGAGCTCTCCCATTGTGGGGATTCGAACCGCCGGCTTTCTGATCGGCAAGCCCTAGGCTCTGTGGTTTAGACCACAGCGCACCTGCGTCCCTTTTAGGGGGTCTTTAGGATAGAGCAAACAGCTGAAAGTATTTTTAATTGACACATGCTTCGCTGTTACTTTCTCTGAAGTGCACAAAACAGACATGTATTCATTCAGCTGTGGGAATTTCTTCTTAAAATAGGATAGCTTATGTTACCTCTATAAAGCACAGAGATTGCAACAACAAGCTATTAAATGAATTATTGCTGTGGAATGTAGAATGACAATGAAGAGATGTCACCAGTTTCGTTCATTCTCATGATCTGGTGGGAGCCAGAGTGCAGTTTTGGGTTTTCGCATTTTTATCCCAACTTGCTGTTTTATAATCTTAACAAGTTTCCACATGTGTAAAATACAGTAAAATTAACCATGCAAGAACAGAGAATTTTGCACATTTTGATTCCGTGGAGATTGCAAAACTTTTGTCAAAGAGACCAGTTTCCAGGTAAGGTATTTTCTACAAATAAGTTTTATATTTTACTCTATTACCCAGTTCTAAAAAGCTATGCTTTAACTTCCTGCAATTGGCAGTAGCAATCCCCCCACCCCCAAATATACTTTTGCTCACAATTGAGATTCTTCGTTCTAGGAATGTAAACAGAAGTACTTCTGTAATCAATTAATATCCTGTATGTTTGTTCTGGGCATGAATGATGACTGAATCTAATACCCTTTCCCCTCCTTTGTAAATACAGTTGTGAGAAACATGGTGTCGCACACTATTTCACCATTTTAACCCATTCCTCCTCAAGGAGCTCAAAGTGAAATGGAGCATCCCCATTCCATGCTCACATGTGGGGTAAAGGTTAGGCTGTGAGACTGTGTCTGTGCCCAACGTCGCCCAGTGAGCTTCATGGCTGATTGGGGTCTGGAGCAGGTCTCCTTGGTGCAAGTTGGACACTAAGCATTGTACCACTCCAGCTCTTTTCTGCATATGAGCAATTTAGAAGGAGGCCATAAAGCCTCTGTTAACTCAGAACAAATGGTTTTCCTTAACCTATCACATACAATAGACCATAGTTCACAAGTAAAAAGGTTGGGGAGATAATATTCAGGGCTAAAAAGTTTTGTTACCATTTTTGTGTCTCTATAGGTTATAGCCAATGTGTCATATGTTCAATATGGTGGAACAGAACTTCAGTTTCCTATCACTCCCCGCACCCTTAATCTGCTCCAGGATGTATGGAAGGCTGGAGAGGACAGGAGAGTAAAAGGAAGTTTTGCTGCAAAGTCCATTGTTCCACATCCCTAAGCTTATCTCCACCTTGTTGAACAGACTAGCTGCATCACTTGGTGCAAAACGATGTGCATTCTCTTCCGCAGCTCTGTCACTATGCATGACAACCAACATTAGAGGAACAGAAACTTTGAAATCTACTGAAGCATACCCATCCCATCTGCCTTGATGACCACTTTTTAAAACTGCTCTTTTACTTCCTTGTTAGACACGTCTTAAGGAGCTTTAAAACCATCTGATTGAGAGTTACTAAGAGTGGTCAACTATATAGAAATAATACATTAACTATAGAGAGTCTGTGTTTGTGGGGTTTTTGTTTTGCTTTATAGAAGGTCTAGAAGAGAAGTGAGGAACCTCTGCGAAGGTCAGATGCCATGACACTAAAGACCCAATTCTTACATTGTGTGGAATTGACCTTCCCTGCAGAGCCCAGCAATCATTTGGATATATAAGAGGTGAGGTATAGGTACGCAACACTGTTTTTCCTCAACGCAGTTCAGGCAAGGAGGACAGATGCAGAACCAGGCCTGTAAATATGGAACATTCCGTAAATGAATGTATTCAAGCTCCCATTAGCGTCACTTGCAAACTTGAGTTGCTGTATAACGACATTGTTTCTAGAAAAAGAAAGCTAAAGTGTGGGGTTTGGGAAGGGGTTGCAGTCTGTATTTTGGGAAATGACAGCAGGCTTCCTGTTTCCACAGAGGCAAGTGTGGATGTGTTAAGAAGCCACTTCTGCTTCAGCTACAAATTTCAATGACAAAGCAGAACCAGTTTGTGGTTCCACATAATCTCTAATATCTAGAATTACCTTTGTTATATAAAAAAAGTTATTACTTAAATAATAAAAAGGAGCAGAAATATAATATTCAGGAAAATCTGGGATACAAGTGTAGTTATAACAGATTTTGAAAGCAAAGAGGGAAACTCCCATTTCAAATATACAACTGGACCATCAGTACTATTTACCTAAAACTAGGATACTAGTGAGCAGCTTCCTCTAATTTCCATTACTTGGGACTACTTGCATGATTGCTTTACCCCAAATGTGCCTACTCAACCATATTTTGTTATAACTAAGCAGTATATAGATCTTGTTAATGAAAGTTAATAATAAAGTACTTAGTTTTGGAAACACTGCTTTGCTATTAACAGATCCAGACATAAAAAGTTTTAAACAACAATGAAGCATTACATTAAAGGACCTAATTCCATATACAGTGGCACCTCGGGTTAAGTACTTAATTCGTTCTGGAGGTCTGTTCTTAACCTGAAACTGTTCTTAACCTGAAGCACCACTTTAGCTAATGGGGCCTCCTGTTGCCACTGTGCCACCACTGCACGATTGCGGCGGTGCGCCCCGGGTTCCATGTTTGGGAGGGTGACAAGAAGGCACCCCACAGGGTGCTTGCCCTGCTGCCCCGGCCCAAGCAACCATCGTGCTGCTGCAGCCACATGTGGAGGATCCTCTCTTTGTGGCTGCAGCCATGAGCAGAGGATCCCACCACCATCCGTACGGTGTTCGAGCGGCGCCAGCGGCAAACCGCTACATACAACGCATGCACAGTGTCACATGCTTGCGCTGTAAGTAGTGACGCCGCACATGCACTGTACATAGCGGTTTGCCACCAGTGTCGCTGGAGCTCTGTACAGATGGTGATGAGATCCCTCCGCCACTGGCAGGAGCCGCTTACAGCGAGCCAGGGCCCTGTAAGCGGCTCCCACTTTGCCGCTTTACAGTGAGCCAGGTGGGAGGGGGAAGGACGGGAGCCGTGGCTCCCGAGAAGACACAGCTTTGCCAGCGTCCCAGCAAAGTGGCATAGCTCCCCCCGACAGCTCGGGGTACTTGAGAGTCATGGGGGTGGGGGCGCAGAGGCATAGGAAGGGGGGGCGGACATTCAGTGCTCACCCAACTCCTAAGCCTACCCCGAGCTGTCAATGTGGGGGGACAAAAAAAAATTCCGGACCAGGTACCACCTGGGCTTGCTATGCCTCTGCCTCAGGCAGCCTTTTGTAGGACTGCTGAGATCATCATTCCAACGGAAGGTGCCAGGAAATGGGACCAAATTTTGGGCCCTCTGCATGCTGAGCTACTTGCTCTCTTTTTCTGTTGTTACCAGTCTTGGTTTCTGGCACTCTTATCATAGTATTTCAGAGTTGGAAAGGAAGAGGTCTAAGAAATCATCTAGTCCAACTCTCTGTTCCATGTAGGATCTACACAAGATGCAGCTATAGCATCTCTTGACACCTGAGTGCCCAGCCTTTCCTTAAAGTATCTCCAGTGAAGAAGAATCCACCTCCAAGGGAGACTGTTCTGTTGTTCAACAACTCTTACCATTAGTTAGTGTCTTCTCCTGTGTTCACCCATCAGTTCTGGACTTGCACTTCTGGAGCGATGGAACAAATATGCATCATCTTCTGTGTGACCGCCATTCAGATATTTGAAGGCTTCGATTTACGATGACAATGCCAAGACAGTTCTATAATAACAACAGAGTAATATGACTAACGGTGGTTGCAAAACTAGTTTCTCGACATACTGCTTTCAGAAAGAGTTCCTATAAACAGAAAGAATGCAGAGCTCTCAAAACCCTTAGCAAATTTGCTACTTCCTGCTAGTAAACACTGCACAATTAATTACAAAATGTATGACAGTTCCTGATCTAGTGGTTGAAAAAAAACACACACCCGGACAATCCTTTGAATAGAGTCACTCATACAGTCGGGAAGTTCTTCTGCAATGTTTAGCTGAAATTCCCTTTCTTGTCATTTGGTTGATCTGTATTCTACTCTGCTATCACGTAATTTCTTATCAAAATACTAAGTATTTCCAGCTCCTTTTACCTTTCCTCAAAGGACTTGGATGGCTATTCAATGAATGTTGCGCATCTGTGCAAGGACGTCTGCTTGTACAATGGGGCTTTCCCCCATTTCCTCTTCCCACAGGTACTCTGCACCCTCCCCAAATCTGCTCCAGAGGGTTGAGGAAATCCCTAGATTATGGGGGTACATAGGGGAATGAGAGGATGACTGTTACCCAAGCAGAAATCCTTGCACTGATGAAACATTCACTTAGCACTACTTTTAAACCAACAACAGGCAAATGGAGAGTGAATTTAAGGGAAAAGAAAACAACATATACTGGGGCAACCTTCTCATCATGGAATTATGGAGCTCTTTGGGGACTTTGTAGGGCCATAAAGTCCATCTTAATGCAGGAAAATGTGGAGCGTCTGCCAACCGGCAACTGTTTGTCCTCGGTCTGAAGTCTTCCAGCAGGGAGAACCCACATTTTTCCATTGTCAAACTGTTCTGTCAAGCATATCTTAAGATTTAACTCACATTTGCCTTCTTGTAACTTAATTCTATTAGATCCTAGTCCTGCTCCTTGGGGAAAGGGGAGAACTAGATGACCCTTTGTGTCCCTTCCAACTCCAGTTTCTATGATTCTAGGCTGCCAGGTTGCTCTTTTATTTAGCTTGGCTTTATTATTTGAGAGTTATCAGTGGTTGGTTTTTTTGGGGGGGAGCTGTTGTTGTTCCATTTCTTAAAATATTGTTTTCATAGATTTATCTGTTTTGTTTTATGATTGTTTTAATGAATATGCTGTTTGTTATTGTCGTAATTTGCTCTGAGTTACTTTCACAAAAAGTGCAATTAGGAAGTATAATAAACAACAATAAAAAGAAAGCGGAAAATCCAGAAACCTCAGTAAAAAAAAGTTTTATTTTCCATACAAAAGTGCCAAAATATCCACCAACATTGAAGTCTAGTTCAACAACCAGCTTATTCTAGTAATCAAAACTGAAAGCATCTTTTATTTCACATTTTAAAAATAAAATTCCTTTTCACATGTTTCCACAGTAACCCGACTCCCTAGAAAGAGGGAAATTTGCATTCCGGTTGGCTGCTGAAGTCCATATGTCCAAGTTCATATAGGCACGGAATGGGTTAAATCTCGGGTAGCATTCCTGCTTGCAAAGAACTGCCTGGTTTTCCACCTGGGCTGAATGCTGAGTGGTGGCACTGACTGGGCAACAGCTTTCATAGATGTCACTCTGGGGGGCCCAAATGGAACCAAAGAGTCCAGACATGGGTGACAAACTCCTGGTGCTTGAGAGGTAGGACTGGAAGAGAAAAAAACAGGCAACACAAAACATCGTCATCATTACCACTATCCTTTATTAAATTTGTATACTGCCCTTCACCCAAAAATACAAAAGCAAAGCAAAGCAAACCATTAACCCCTTTCCTAAAGACACATTTAAAAGGCCATTGAATGTTAATCATCCCAAAGCTTCGTTGAAGAGAAAAGTTTTCATGAACTGGGTGTGCCATAAAACATACACATTTAGAAACAAAGAACTCAACAGATGATGTTTGGAAAAGCAGCTTGGGAGATAAAGAGATTCAATACCCCCGCAAAACTCCTTATTTAATTAGCTTAAGAGCAAATATTTAACAACATGCACTCTTAAAATCGTTTCCTGTATGGCACTTACTTAAATGGCTTAAAATGTGTCGTTTGTGTGGACAAACAGTAAGGCCAGACACAGGAATGGTGGGCCTTAGAAAGCAAGACAACAGTGTGATATTGCCTGTTTTCTCACCCACCCCTTCACTCCTTCAGTCAGTGGGAAAACACACCCTCTTAAGGCGATCACTGATGGAGCCAAGTAATCATAAGCAGTGCAAGGGAAGCAGCAGGGCCAGGAACAAGTCTGAGCACAGGTGTTCTGCTTCTGTCAAAACTGGAGAACTTTAAGATCTGCTCTGAATCGTCTCACCAGCACCATTCGCTTTATCAAGAGTTTTAAAAAACTTCTAAATGAAAGCACTACCTAAACAAAAAAAAACCTGAAGCACAGAATGCTCTGTGCCACCCCGGAAATAAATGAGCAACAATTCAGTGTCTCTTTTTTGGCCCTCCTTCAGTATTCAGATCCAGCATAAACTCTGGAAAAAATAGCATTAAACTGATCGGCCTACAACAGGAACAAAAGCATATTCCAAAACACACACAAAAAATTATGCTGGCAATTTCCTGACTACACTTCTGTTTCGTCTGCCATTTCACCAGGTCCCGTCCCCCCCCCCCCCTGCTTTTTATATTTAAAAGAATCCCATACTGATGTGCCTAGCAAGTTGAATACTATTAATATTTAAACTGTTGGCTTGCATTGTTGAAATCTAAACTGTTTTCCATTCTTACGCCCAGGAAAAAGTAAGTTTTCACGCATTTTCCTACATGTTCTCAAATGATTCCTGCAGAAAGTGTATTTCAGTACAAACAGAATTGCATAACTGCTACAAAGACAATTTATATCGATTGCACCAAAATTATAATTAAATCCAGAGTAGAAAAAAAAGAATTGAAACCATCTGGGCTAAATCTTGAAATAAGTCTTTTTTTAAAGAACTCACTAAAAAGAAATGATCAACAAGAGGATGTAAGGGACAGTCACATATAACTAGATGGCTACTATGTTACTATACTATAGTAATACAACACCCATTATACTCACTGTTGAATTGACATAATTGCTTGGCTCCCAAGTTGGAGGGATATTAGGTGGGGTGCTCCAAGTAGATTGGCAGCTGTGATCAATGAAGGCTGTACTCTGAACTTCCGCAGTGCATGGGAAGCCATTATGATAGTTCATATTTTCTATAGTTTGGGAGAAAGGGCAGATTTGTCAACCAACAATTAACTTAATTCTGTAGGGTGGTTCTACATTTTTCTTAATTATTGCAGCAGTTGGATCCTATTAGCCTGGTGTGTGTGTGTGTGTGTGTGTGTGTGTGTGTGTGTGTGTGTTTGTAGATCACTGGGAGGTAGGGTGTGGGAAGAGGAAGATACAGGCTGTGCTGAGGAAGAATATAGATAGGTCTACTGGACCACAAACATCATCTCCCAAGAGATGTCCAAGGTGGACTTCAGCACTATAGTTACACAAGTCAGTGCAATGAGCTGGGAGTCAGATGGGGCAGTGGGGAGACTGCAAGGTGTTCACAAGAGCTAAGATGAGGTAGGGAAGCTGTCATTTGATATCTGGGAGCTGTTCACCTGAGCACCTGATGGGAAAGGACAAGTGCCTGTTTCTAAACCACTCATGGTTTTGTAATGATGATGATGATGATGATGATAATAATAATAATAATAATAATTTATTTATACCCCGCCATCCCCAACCAAGACCGGGCTCAGGGCGGCTAACAACCAATAATAAAAACAAGTTGATTAAAATACAACTTAAAAAAGAAGATTAAAATACAACATTAAAACATTAAAATGCAGCCTTTTCACAGGAGAAAGGAAAAAAGAAAGAGGGGGAGAGAATCAAATTGATTCTAAGCCAAAGGCCAGGTGGAACAACTCTGTCTTACAGGCCCTGTGGAAAGAAATCAGATCCCGCAGGTCCCTGGTCTCATGAGACACAGCGTTCCACCAGGCCGGAGCCAGTGCTGAAAAGGCCCTGGCTCTGGCTGAGGTTAATCTAACTTCCTTAGGGCCCAGGACCTCCAGAGTGTTGCTATTTTTGGACCTTAAGCTCCTCCGTCGGGCATACCGGGAGAGGTGGTCCCGTAGGTACGAGGGTCCTAGGCCGTGAAGGGCTTTAAAGGTCAAAAACAGCACCTTAAATCTGACCCTGTACTCTACCGGGAGCCAGTGCAGCTGGAAAAGCACTGGGTGAATATGCTCCCATGGCAGTGACCCCGTGAGGAGCCTCACTGCAGCATTCTGCACCCGCTGAAGTTTCTGGGACAGCTTCAAGGGCAGCCCCGGGCAGAGCGAATTACGGTAGTCAGGCCTGGAGGTGACCGTTGCATGGATCACTGTGGCCAGGTCGGGGCGGGAAACGTAAGGGACCAACTGCTTGATGCGGCGAAGGTGGAAAAACGTCGCCTTGGCTGTTGCTGTAACTTGCACCTCCATGGAAAGGGAGGCGTCAAGGATTACACCCAAACTCTTAACGGAAGACATTGGCACTAATTGGGCCCCCACAAGAGAAGGGAGTTGGTCCCTCATCCCCATACCATCCCAACCCAGCCAGAGGACCCCTGTCTTCAAAGGATTTAGTTTCAGTCGGCTCCCACGAAACCATCCAGCCACAGTTTCCAAGCATCTGGCCAGTGTGTCCGGGGCCAAGTCGGTATGGCCATCCATCAGCAGATAGAGCTGAGTGTCATCAGCATATTGGTGACAAACCCAGACCAAAGCTCCGGACAATCTGGGCAAGGGGGTGCATAAAGATGTTTAAAAGCATCGGGGAGTGGATTGCGCCCTGAGGCACTCCACACACCAAGGAGTGGTGCAACGACATCTCCCTCCCTAGCGCCACCCTCTGTCCCCAACCAGAGATAAAAGAGTGCAGCCATTTACGGGCTATGCCCTGTATCCCCACGTCGGCAAGGCAGTGGTCCAGAAGATCATCTGTTAGGGTGACCAGAGCCGTCTCGGTCCCAAAACCAGGACAGAACCCGGACTGAAATGGATCTAATGGATTGTAGGAGACTTACCTTCTGGAAAAGCATTGTATTCATTCACTTCCACTGGGCAGTACACGCTGGTAAACTGACCATCACAGGAGGCATTCCAATCAATGAAGCTACTAAAAGACAAAGCAAAACTTACCATTTCAGGAACAAAAACAAAATACCCATGTATTGGCAGTTTACAAAATAATACCATTGTTTTAGTAAAATGTGTAACAGGAGGGGTGAGGGAAAGAAACTTGCCCATTGTGTAATGAAGGGTTTTCCTGGATCATGCATGGGATGTTGTTTTCAAGGCTGTAGTTCACGCTATTTGGCAGGCACACAGGTTGAGGCGGCCACAGGTCCCCCGCTGGATAAAGACCTGGGAGGACAAGTAAAATTGAAATCATGACCTCTAACAAACTGTCAAGCATTAGCACCACCAAGCAATTCAATTCTGCCTTTTCCAGCTGCATTTGCACAATCTGCACAAGCAAGAGTGAAATATAGTGAGCCTTGCACTTTCTCTTCCCCTCTCCCTTTACCTCCTCCCATATAGCCAGGAGGAAGGAATCAAAATCTTTTGATTAAGTATGGCTTGTCATGTTGTACAGTCTGATACAAGTGTGGTTTTCACATTAACTATGGTTAAGTTTCAGAACAAGCCAACTTGAAAGCATAATTACCTAAACTGGCTTAGTTCAAACTAACTATGATTTTTAATAATCACATTTCCAGGTCCAAGGAACACAACAAATTGGAATAATCTAATAATACTTAGCATTTTTGTGCACCTCTGTGTATTTAAAACATTTTGTGCCTTAGTTTTGATTTTATTTATATTGTGTACAATGCAATATTTACATACCATCCAGTAAACAAGGGTTTGTACCCAATGAAGTTGTCCCATTATCTAGTTTCACTTGGATTAACTAACCTTTATTTTTGTCTGGATCTACACTTATGTCAGGGAAGTTGGGGCATAGGTTTTCTGGATACTGAGGGACACCATTCACATCTCTGCTGAAGACAAGTGCAAACAAATTATTTTATATTTAGAAAAATCAACTATCCTTGTCCTAATACAAGGAAGCTATGTATGTCAAACAGATTTCCTGCAGGCATGGGGCAGGTGGGAAATCTGTATGCATTTCAATTAACAAACCCAATTTATCTACACACAGAAAGACACACACTAAACAGGTTCATGCAAAAATAAATATATGTATAGAGGTCTGTGTCATTTGTATGGTAGTGGTGGGCTAGTCATTTAATACCATTAGCAACATAAAGGCAGCAATTGAAGCGTTACCAGCTATTAGAAATAAGATATATTACAGCACATCTGTTTTGCATAAAATAAGATATAATGCAAAAACACTACTGAGCATTACAAATTTAGTTTAGTAGTATTCCCCCTCCCCAGTTCATTTGCTAATCACATTTGAATGTGATTCTTTAAAGTATTTACCTGGTGTTGCAGATTTTGTGAGATGGGTTTAAAGAGATGGGTGTTTCAGCTGGAAAATCGCTGCATGAAATACTTTCCCCTATGCAAATGACAGAATAAAGCTGAACACGACATTTTGGTAAAATAATACAATACAGTTTTCTACATACTAGGACTGCATCAAGTGCAAACTTGTAACAGGTCAGAAGCTATGAACAAAATATTTATCAAGCATTTTCTTTTTTCTTTTGGGGGTGGGGGTGTATAGAGTTTTAGTATAGTTTCACAACAAAAAATCCTGAACTGATATATAACAACAACAAAAAAGTAAAGATACATAAACCTAAGTAAAGATGTAAGCATGGTAAAAAATATCCCATCATGGCCCAAATGCCCAGAAATAGCATTTGCCTGGCGCTAAAATGAGGACAACGTTGATGCCAAGCAGATTATTGGAGGAAGAGATTTGTGTTGATAATAAACAGGGCTGCAAAAAAGCTGTAGATTTATGCTGGTCTGCTATATTTGCCTTACGAACCCCATACTAACTGCCAAAGCTGAATGCAGTTTTAGGTTTCTACAGCATAAACCACGGTAGAAGCAATTTGTAAGGTGATGTGGCTTTTCTCTCTTTGGCTGTGTGTATTTGAATATATAATCTATATATTTATATTCACTTAATCCCATATTCAATAATTCTACAGTTGTTTTAAGGGAGATGGAGAATTAAATATACCGCTTTGATATATTTCTGTGATATGGCAGCATATAAATATTTTTTTCTAAATGAATTTCATGTTGCCCAGTTAAGGCTTTAAAAGACACGCCACTGAAAATAATTCTGTAATAACTGAGTTATTGCAGCAGCTTCTTCTTCTTTTGCAATTTTCAGACTCTGATGCCTCAAGAAATGCAGAATGCACACACTCTGACAGCACTTACTAGAAGGAAGGAAGTGCCTGCTAGGAATAATTGGCTTCTTGTCGCCATCGGAACTGCTAGTGCTGCTCCAGCTCCCCCAGCTGCCTCGACTGGCACGAACACTCCCTGAAGAACTTCCGCAGTCTGAGCTTGAATCCGAGCAAAACCTTTCCAGGCACTTCTTCTTCGGCCACTGATAGAAACCTTCTAGGCAATTTGGAAAATTCGTAACAAAACAGAAGTTTATGACTCGCCAACTTATTCCACCTAGCTGGCAAATATATGCAATTGACCAGACACTGAACATTCTTATCCATTCTATATTTTGTTAACTAGGAAAAATACTGAACTGGTTTAGCATATATCCCAAGTGGGTAAGTGGATAGAATATGATGGGACCCATTTATAAATGTTTTCTATGCCTGAGCTTCAGAAGCCTCACAGATACATTCTGATACTACATAATGTCAAGAGGAACACCTTTTCCCCATTTGTGGTGGCTCAACTTCAGACCTTCCTACTCAACCCCCTACTCAACAATGAGGCTGGAACTTGCATTCAGGCATCTTTCTCTATAAGCTCCCCCCCACACACACACACACGTTAGGAACTGAAGGTTTTGTCAAGTGTATTTATCGCTGGCTTGAACTCCCCAATTCTTTCTCCTTGGCTGAGAATGTTCATACACAAAAGGGAATAAAGAACCAGAAGATTCATCACGCCGTAGCACTGCTCTATCTTAAAGACAAAGTGCAATAGAAAAATAGGAGCAGAATCAAAAGCAAACTACTAATACTAGTTATGCATAGCATTTGGTTTTGAGTCACTTTTGATTACATACCTGCTTCTCTCTGTGTGGGTAAGCCACCTCTCTCTTCTCCTTTACATGTTTCTCCATTGCTCTGACCACACCAGTTTCTTATATTAACATTAGTTCTAAGTTCAGGTCTTTCAAAACCACTACACACATGCTTCAACTCAGTCTGTTCAGGAACCCTACAAGCAAAACAACAAAGGGGTAGTTATCTTACATGTGGTACATCTATTAATTAGTTACCTATGTGAACAATCTGTTTGCATGCTACTAAAACAGAACAGTCCTGACATGGGTTCTCACATACAGTTTAGAGCAGCCTTTTGCAACTTGGTGCCACCCAGATGTTTTTGGTGACAACTCCAATCAGCCTCAGTCAGTTGTAGCCAATGGTTAGGGATGATGAACATTGTAGTCTGAAACACCTGAGGAACACCAGGTTAGGGAAGGCTGGCTTAGAGGCTTGTTCAATGGCTCTAATGCCATTCTTGATTCTTTGGCAGAAGGGTAGGATGAAAATTAAGAATAGCAAGGAAAAAGTAAAAATTAACAAAAGTAAAAATTAACCAAAAAATTGTTTTGTCAACAAAAATTAACAAGAAAACAACAAGAAAAAGTGGTGGAAATACTGCTTGCATTCCTAAATTTAAAAATCTGAACATAAAGAAGCAGCCATACATACCGTACAGATAAATTAGCATGCTTCTTCTTATTCTTTCTGTTTGTCCTATTTCTGTTCCAGTTTGTATTTGGTACATGCCCTTCTCTTTTCTCTGGAGACCCATTTTTTCGGTGAGTATCTTCTTGCTGAAAGGTTAAAAAACACAGGACTTATTAAGACATATTACTTAAGATTACGAGTTTGTATCAATGGCTTCAAAATCTGGCAGACTACAGTCGCACAGCATTTTAATCAGAAAATAATTATCATGCAAAATTGTCATTAATATTAACGTTAAAAAAACTATAGTCTTGTGAAATGTGTTAGCATGCAATTTTATTCTCCTCCACGTTCCTTCTTTCCTCAGCTAAATACCACAGTCATAAAGGGCTGAAACAATGGCCTACACAATTTTGCCTCGATTAAAACCAGAACCACCTGTCAGATTTATGACTAGCTCAGTTTTAAACTTACCCTCCATAAATTCTTCCTTTCTTCACTTTTTTTTTTACCTCATCTGTTCTGATTACATGAATTGCTATTTTATTAAGGGACAAACTTACCTGAAAAGTTATTTCAAGCTTAGATTACACAGCTACAACTATTCCAAAGCAATGGGAACAGGGAATGCAAATTTCAACCGTAAGATTGTTTCTTCAAGAACACATATGCACTACAAATCTATACTGTTCAAATCAATGGGTATAAAGGGCCTCTCACAGGATATACTGTAGCAAAAGTTAGCATGTACTCAGCCTCTAGATTTCTAAAACAGGTCTTGGAATTCTCTAT
Source organism: Podarcis muralis (assembly GCF_964188315.1). Taxonomy (NCBI): domain Eukaryota; kingdom Metazoa; phylum Chordata; class Lepidosauria; order Squamata; family Lacertidae; genus Podarcis; species Podarcis muralis. Next base: position 40,373,294 of record NC_135663.1, on the reverse strand, counting down.
TTATAGTACGATATGAATGAAGGCAGGCTAAGTTTACACCACTATTTTTGAGGCTGAAGAAATGCCAGATCATATCCAATTATGTTGTCCCATTAGCTGCCTATACAATGGCACTTTGTCTCCCTTTCCTTTCTCCATGCCCCCCACAATCTCTTCTGGGTTGAACATGGCACGAGGTGTTTAGGAAGTGACAGTCCCATTGCCCAGGTGGAAGTCCTTAAGCTAATATGATGTCTTTGTTGGACACAACCCAATATGTAACCTATGCTATGTAAAAATGGCTATGCCATTCTTTCATCACATTTTTACGTGCAAAGTGATAACAAAGGTCACCGAATTAGCTAGAAACCCATGAGACAACAAGCTTGCATAGAAACTTCCTTCAATTTCTACATACGGAAATACTTGGGTATACTTCCCCACTATAAACATATTCTGATTTCATCATCAGTTCATTACAGTCAACAACCAGAAATAGAAACATACAGTATGCCAAAATACAAGAAAAAGTGTAACAGCGTAGCAACAGTAAGTCAGATATATACAAAGCCAAAGAGTAACCTCGGGTAAATAAATGCCTGGAAATAATCCTTCAAGCTTCACATAATTAATTGGCTCCTTATTCTCACTGCCAGCAATAGAAATCTGGCCACTATCAATGACACTCACGGGATCTTATGTCTAGGGCTTTTTTTCTGGGGGTATGCAGGGGTACACATACCCCTGAACATTTTGTGAATCTGTTTGGCCTCATTGAGGGGCAGTATTTCAATATGAGTAGGAAAATGAGAGTACCCCTAAACATTTTTTAAGAAAAAAAGCACTGCTTATGTCCCAGAAATCCCAGAAATTTTTATTTTTAGGTGTTTATCTGCAATTGCATTTAAAATCCCAGTTCCAAAATGTTTAAAGCAGCATGTAACAATTCAAACCTCAGCAGAAGAAACTTCCCGTTTTCCACAGCACTGCAGTTCATCTTTAGGCCCTTTATTTATCGCCTTCTCTGCTGAGGGCTTTGTGTTCACCTGCTTTTTCAAAGAGTCACAGCTTTCTATTTCATTCCTGAGAGACACCTGCTGGCTATTCCCTTCAAAATAAAAACAAAAACGATACAGTATTTACCTCACCTTGTAAGAATATTTCAAGTGAAATTCACCTCTGTCGGGTAAGTGCTTACTCACAAAATAACAACTGCACAAAGAACAGTATGTTATTTCCCTCCTTGTTTTCAGCCCTCTGCAGATGTGCTGGAGGGAATGGACCTTGGCAGTACCCTATTCCTTCACAAAGTGGCAATTGTGTGAGTAAGAAGAATGACTGAAGAGGGCTACAGGTGGGCTGTGTATGTTTGCTTTTGTGTAATATTGGTAATCCACATACTGCTCAAAAAGAATTTTCCCTTTTTCTTTGCTATGGATGTTGGTGGTTTTTATTTTCTTCACCATTTCTCCCCAACTGGCAAAATCTGCAATGTACTTCAGTTTGCAACACTGGGTCTTAATTAGAATTTAGATAAAACTAAAGAATTTAAACTTCTACAAGCATTTAAACTGACTACAGTACATGTGCTTAAAAGTAATGAAGTCTGTAAGTTTGATAAGAAATTACTGTATTTTTTCCTTTCGATGTCATTTCAAAAATGTCCCCCTCTAGTTCAGTATTAGTTCAGTTCAGACTACTCAAAACTATCTATTTCTGTATTTTTAAAAAAATGTTACCATTGTTTTTCCTGGAAACTTCTTGAAATTCCGGTTGTTGCTGAGGTGAATGTCTTGGGAAGCGACTTTCAGACAGCTTCTTTGATGACTTCAAAGGACACAGCTCAGGTTCTTTGAGCTCAGCTACATTTTCTGAAGTCTTAAGGTTCGTTTCCTTAGGAAACATACTTGTTCGAAGACCCTCCTTCAAATTGCACTCTGAAGAAGTATTTTTTATAGGCGTTGCATTTTTCAATGCACTCTCTTCTTTATCTAGAAAGTTCCCTGGGTGCGTCAAGTTCTTTTGCATGTTTACATTTATGCTACTGGCATATTTCAGGCTCAGCCAAGTCTCACTAACAGTGCAAATGTCCTCCTTTGCTGCTGGAGTTTGATTTTCGACCGCTGGGTTCTGTTTGTCATCAGTTGTTAGAATAGTGGTGCTGGTTGCTGTGCTCGATTTTGGTTTACCATAGTATACAGAGCACTTGTGCTTCTTCTGAGAATGACTGTATGTTGCTGGACTCCTTTTGGCAGCATTCTGACTCCGGCTAGTTGCTGTGCCCACAGAAAGGGAGCCTTTTCCTTTCCCTTTATCAGAAGAACCGTAAGTATCCGTAAAGGTTTTGCAACTGCTCCTAGATCAGAAATAAAGTGATTACATTTATTTATGGCACAAAGATCATATTGTTCATAAATCATTTTATCAAGACCAGGGGGAGACTGGAAAATAAGGCATAATACTGAGCACTATTTTTTCCTGGAAGCCATCTTGATACCATTTTTATCCTGTTTTGCGAAAAGTGTATTTCATTATTTTAGCCATTGCACAGAAAATTAGCTTCAGATTAGTATCAAGAAGCACGACTGTCCCATGTTTCCTGCCCCTCACCATCTCCATCATATACTGAAGGCAGGTTACATATTTCTCCCTTCCCACACTGAGGACACAACTTCTGTGGTGTGTAATGAGCCGTTTTTTATCAGCATCTGAACATCAACATCAATTGTCAAGAAACTGTTCCTTTCTTGAGGAACTAGCATTTCCAACCACCACCTATCTATTCTCAGAATCAAACAGCAACACCATCATCACTTTAAAGAGATTTTCACATCAAGGCACCTAACAGAAAGTTAATATTTATTACTTGTACGTTTCAGAGCTGATGATGTCCACAGAACTGTTGTTTGGCAGTGCAGAAGGACTGGGATTCTGCCTTTGTCTTGACTTCAAGAATTCCGATAGGATGTACTGCGCTTGCTGGAAAGCTATCAAAATCACACCCAGAAGAGACAAACTGCAAGACAGGGAAAGATAAATGTTTTCAGCAAAACGTGTGTGTAGAAATAAAGTAAGATTTACATTCAGGAGGTTGGAACTAACATCAAATTGAATGGGTTAATTGTGTTCAGTGTTGAAGTTATTACAGCCAGCATTCATAAAGGTGGGATCATTGAGACTGACTGGAAACATTTCCCTCTGCATGGAACCTGGTAGTCTTCAGCTAGTTTACCGAGCATGTTATATCTCCAGCTAAAGGGAGGAATTCCTTCTTCCCAACAGCACTGTATTGCCTGGAGCATCCCTTCTTCAGGTATAATACTTCTTAATCCCAACCTGTCTGGAATTAGCCACTGCAACTCCCATCTTCCGTTTAATAGCCTCTCCTGTCTATGACTTTCTGCCTGCTACATCATACTTCCTGGGTATGTTTTCAAGGCATATAAAAAGGTATCCAACTTGTTCCCTAGAAGCTGTAGCACTCCAACTCCCACCAGCCCCACCCACAACAAACAGCAAGGAATGCTGGGAGTTGTAGTCCAGTAACCTCTTGGACAGACCTAGGTGCTTCATCTCTGTATTAGAGGGGCTTGCATTTAGGGGGGAAATGTGCTTCCTGCTCAAGGAAAAACCAGATCTAGTAAGATAGTGAGGAGGTGGCCAAGTTGCCTTTTCTTGATATCATCTTGCTGCTGCTTTAAAATCTAAGGTTTAGGTGTCTGAGACTGAAAATTTCCAGGCTTTATGCCATGAAGCAGTCTATAAATTTGTTAATATGTATAAATAAATGTTTTACCTGACAAAGAGCACTGTAAGCCTCCAGAAGGACTCTTCCCAGCTGGGTCCTGGTACCACATCTGCACACAGTGGTAAAAGATGGTGAGGAAGAGTCACATTGAGAGTGAAGTGGAACTCGACACCACCAGCAGTCACCAGAGTCAGCTCACGGATAACCCATGAAGAAGTAAAATCTGGAGTAAACCTGCACACCAAAAAATTAAAAAGCCAGTGACATTTTGACGGGAATCAGGCCCCATGAAAGTCCTGTATTTTTGTTCAACATCAAACCCCCTGCTTCCTCCTACCACTCTTTGTGATTCACTTGTAACCCCTTTGATCACAATGAGGAGAATCCTTTAACACAGCACCTAATACACATGGCTGAAGCCTGCACATACCCATTACATACAATAACCTTTATTCCCATCTGTCTGAAAAGAATTCAAGTAGAAGTCCTAGATGTTATTGAAACTCCTTGAGCAAGAGGTGCCTTCAGCAGGACACATAACTGCACTGCATGTTCCTCTGTATGCTTTCAATCAACCACTGCGGTCAGCACCATCACCCTTCCTCTCAGCAAGATTTATGGCCCAAAGCACTTGGCTTCAGTCGGCGTGGGGAACTTTTTTGACCACCCACCTGATGGGAAAATGACATTACGCCTGTCAAAAGTTGACCCATGTGGGTGTGGGGGAAGATCCTGCTTGAGCAATATTTAATTCGCCACACACCATTCAGTTCTGCTTTCAAAGTGGTTCAGGCACATCAGCAAGTTTCTAGCAGGAACTTGCTGGTATACCCAAACCAAGCAGGATCAAACACCCCTTGTATCAGTAGATGTACAGCAAGTTCAATCCTGCTTTCTGCAATCACATCTCTACCTGCCCCACAACTGATGTCACATGGGACACCAGATGTGGGGCAGGTGGTGTGGTTTGGGGGAAATGGCCTCACAGGCCAAATGCAAAGGCTTAGTGGGTCAAGTTTGGTCCACAGGTCAGAGTTTGCCCATCCTAGCTCTGTATTCTTTCCTCTTCTGTCCATGCTAGGCTCCCTGTGACTTGTATCGCAAACATCCAGAGGTGTAACTTTTCTGTAGAGAAATCTTGTTCAGTGAAGCAACTCATAATTAAATCTTGAGTAAAAGATGTTATAACAGTATCTGATGAAAGTATTTCCATCTCGTATAAGGGCTTACAATCACCACCTTTATGGCACTGTATGGAGACCAAGTTAGAAATCCTGAATATTGCTAGATCATTGATTCCAACTGAGTAAGATGAAAAGTGAAGTAACGCATCAGCTGTCTAGTACCCAATCATATACCTTACCTAAAAGTCAGTTAGCTAGTTTGGCTTTGTTTGTAAATACACTGGGGCAGACAGTCATTTAATGGAGGAAGGCCCAATTCACATGCTGTCCCCGAAGAACTCTCAACCTCTGTTTTGGGAGGCTCAGGAGATACAGGGGGAAAAGGCAGATTGGCAAAACCACCCCACCAGTACCAGCAAGAGCATCCCATTAAGAGAGACTTCAAGTAAAGGCTGGACCCACAAAATTTAAGGTACAAATGGATCTTCTCCCCTTTGAGTTAATTAAGAAAAAATAATTATGATTCATGTTGAATAATGTTCATTATAATGGAGATAGACTTTTTGATATTAAATCAATGAAAGATGTTCCCACTACAGCCTTTAATTGTGCTGCTCTGCCCTGGCCCATAACATGTTCCACAGTAGGATAAGTTATTTTTCCTTCAGCTCTGAAATTGCCCTGTCAAAGTTACAATGTTGTGCAGCATGAACCTAGCTGGAAAACAAAATGCTCAACACACACAACAGACTGTAAGCTCTGCAACCCTTAAGGCAAAGATAGCGCTTTAAAGAATGACATAATAGAGTGCTTCCAAACAGTCAGAAACAAGGATAGCCTCTTCTTGGAATTTTTATTTATTTATATGAACCTTGTATGACACCTTGAGCTCCTTTGAGGTAGGATATAAGTGTAATAGTGTGGTTCCTTTTAAACTCAATTCTAAAGTAAGCCAGTTTGTCAATGGAAAGCGGCAAATGCTTACACAATGCTAATCTCCCGCGAAGAGTTCTGTGCCAGAAAAAAATCTTGGCAATTGAGTACTTCAAATCCATAACCCTGGCAGCTGTACCCATTAATCTTCATAGACGTTATAGTGATAGGAAGATGACCAACGTTTTCAACCTTAAAGTTCTTTGTGATGGATAAAATTTGCTTGCCATCTTTCAGTTCTAAAGAAAACAAAATGCAAGTTACTTCAAGGTAATCATTAAAAGCCATCTTGAGGGCACTTCTAAGTGGCAGAAACTGTACTTTCCTACAACTATGTTACAATATATTCAAGTATTATGAAAGGGAGATGGGAATTGGAAAGGTGACATGTAATACTTCACATGCAAGTCTTCCTAAGTCAGGGCGCACCACCTATGTGAGGATTGCACATGTATACTACCTTAAGTATGCACAGCAGCAACCATGGTTATGCATGTGAAAACAGACGTTTATGTTATTCACTCATAGCTGTGCCCATGAGACTGGCCACTTTATCCTCCAAACCATGCACATCTGTTTGGTTAAACTAATCTCACTTAGTCCTTTCCTTCTCAGATTGTCACTCACGTCTCCTGCAGTCCATAAGGGTTGATTCTGGCACCTTAAATCGAAGGGATCCTCCTGCCCCTGGCAACCTTCCCCCTACTTTCAACAGCTCTCTGGCTCCAATGCCTTCGACATAAACCACATCCAGAACAGTCAAATTATTCCTGCAATAAAGCAAGGACGCCTTTATAAATAAATAAATAAAAATTTAAAGGGGAAAAAGAAAAGCAGTCTTCCCACCATCTTGCAAGATGTGGGCATCTTTTGGAAAAATTCACTGCTGTGCTTTGCCAAGACCAAATACAATTCCTGTGGATGCGAAATATTTCTATAATTCGCATATACAGTAAACCCAAGCTTTAGTGGGAAAGTACCAAAGATCAAATTTGGATGTAGCCCTGGGGCCTACACTCACTGATGGAAATATGAAACAAAGCTTTCTAAAACAGTGCCTCATTCACCCCACAGAATCTCGAGAAGAGACCTACCTGACCAGTATAAGGGAGTTTACCCTTTTGTAATCAATAGGGGTGAAGACAACACCAACTCTCTTAGTTTCTAAAGGCTGCAATCTTAAATAAAGCAGCTCCGAACTAGATCCAATGTAATCGTGGTCTTCCTGTAGTTCGTCCTGCAAAACAACATGAGCGAACCATTACTACAACATCCATGCTCCTGAGGGAAATCAGGTAGATGAGAATCAGAGAGGGAAAGACTACAGTTCCACTTGCCCTGCATACTTACGCCTGTCCAGCCTGACTGTCCCATTCCACTAACGAGGCGACAGAGTACCACATTTTTCGCTCTATAAGACGCACTTTTCCCCCTCCAAAAATTAAGGGGAAATGTGTGTACGTCTTATGGAGCGAATGCAAGCTCTATAAGCCTCTGCTGTGCCCCAGAGGCTTCGCGTTGCTTTTGCTGAAGCCAGGAGAGCAAGAGGGATCGGTGCGCACTGATCCCTCTTGCTCTCCTGGCTTTGCTTTGCTGGAGAGGTGCTGCGCAGCGCCCCTTCAGCGAAGCGGGAGGAGAAATGGAAGGGGCTCCACTTCTCCTGCTGCTTAGCTGAAGGGGCGCTGCGCAGAGAGGGAGAGATTTTTTTTTTCTTGTTCTCCCCCTCTAAAACTAGGTGCGTCTTATGGTCTGGTGCGTCCTATGGAACAATAAATACGGTATTTTATTTGCCCATCTGCCCCAGTCATACCTCATCTTAATACTGGGGAAAGGGAAGGATGAGCACACCAGGACAGTGCCATTAACAAAGGGGAGAAAATGTTTACAGCAGTGTGTGTGAGGGGTGGGAATACAGAAAATACAGGTGGCACCCATCCGTGTCTACTGAGGTTTTCAGTGCTGCGGGTAGGAATAATAAAGCCCCATTTAACGGAGTTCCTGAACCCTTTCTGGAATTGCAAACACTCTTGTTATCTGATGTTTCCATTGAGGAGTGCAAAGTGTAAGTTTTAAATGTTAGATGTGTTTTGAAGATTTTTTTTTAAATCAGCAATATATTAAATAAATGTTATAACTCCAAATGTTTAAAAAATTGTTTACCATTTAATAGCTAAACCAATTGTTTCCCAACCTTCCCCCTCCAATCACTTCAAAATTCTGATAGCCTTGGTGGACTACTTAATACTTTTTTCTGCAAATGGAATCCACTGAGTTATATGCTGCATGTTTTTTAATTGTATTTCGTTGCATCTCTTATGTCTTGTATGTTTTGTATTGCAACTTGCATTCCCTAGTATTCAAACTGTAATATACAATATAAGAAACAATAGAAGCAATAAAAATACAATGACAATCAATATGGCTATTCAATGCATAGATGCTGCAGACTACTTGTATAAAGCTCGTAGACCACTGTTGGTCCACGGACCACAGTTTGGGAATTCCTGACCTAAGCAATTCAATAAATGCAGGTTACAGGTTATTTAAAAAATGGCCAACTCCTTTCATGCTCAAACATGTTTCTGCATAAACCACAGACTCTCAGCTGTGTGGTGGCTGTTTCCCTCCAATTTAATGCAAAGAGCACCTTAAGTTCCATTTCTGAGAGTGAAAAACATATATGAGAGTAACATGAGACACTGCTTACCCTGTGAGCATAATCTTCTGTCAATCTAAATTCAGTGGTTGTGAAGTTAATAGACTGTACATTTGCACCAAACCTATATAAAACAAGAAAAGAATGTACATGTATAAACCTTTAAAAAAATTATAGAAAGTAAAGAACCATAAAAAGCCATTTTCATATAGTTCTCCATTATGAATGGAGGAAAAAGTAAGACAACTCCTCATGGCCCTTCTGTTAATTTGGGATATCTCAATTGGTAGAGCATGAGAGGGTCAGCCCCATGTTGGGCAAAAGATTCTTTCATTGCAGGGGGCTGAATGAGACAGTCCCTTCCAAAGCTGCAAGTCTATGGTTCTAACCCTTGATTGCCACATGTTAGTGGCTGGTACAGTGGAACCGCGGTTCCCGAACACCTCCGTTGCCATACATTTCGGTTCTCGAATGCTGAAAACTCAGAAGTAAATGCTTCCGTTTTCAAACGTTTTTCAGAACCTGAACGTGCCACGCAGCTTCTGCTGAGTGCAAGAAGCTCTTGCAACCAAACGGAAGCCGCGCCTCCATTTTCGAACATTTTGAAAGCCAAACAGGCTGCTGGAGCGGGTTTTGTTCGAGAACCAAGGTACCACTTTATTGTGAAATAAGCCTAAATACAAGTGGGATCTTCCATGGCATTAGAAACTTTGTGCCAGTACCATGAAGACCTTTTGCATGCACAGAACATGACTGGTAGATGCAAGCTCATTCCCCACCCACCCAAATACATGGAGGGAAAGGAACTATTTTCAGATTATACTATTTCTTAAATTACCGCAAGAAACTATTTCTCATTACCATTTGCTGAGTAGAGTCAATGGAGCGCGAGGATCAGGATAAAAAGAAAGAGGCAGGAGTTGCAACATAACTGGGAAAGATGAAGGGTTTCTTAGCGTAAAGTATTTTACCTAAATAATTGGGGGGAAACAACAATATTAATACTTCATGTTTTAGAATTCAAGCCTCTTCCCTACTCCCAAATTCTGCTATTTTTGGTACAAAACATTTTTTAAAAAATCTGGAGTGTTTTCTGAAATATTTACAAACGTACAGAAATATTGACACATCTTACTCATGTTGATAAAAATTGTGAAATCAGAGCTAAAAACCATTATGACTGTCCTTTTATTTTTGTTTTCAAAATAAGAGAGGGTCTTGAAAAAGAATGAGGTAGATTTAAGGTTTAAAAAAATTCTTTAAAAAGTATTGAAAGCATTATACGATGAGTAAAATGACAATATAGGCTATGGCGTAGTTTGAATGTGATGCTAAGCCAAAGCATGGCTAAACAAGAATGAGCAAACACACAGGTTCCCAGAGAGAAGATCACAGCTACTCCCCCCCTCTTCTGCTGTTGCTACCACTGTGCCTGAGAGGGGAAAGCATGAGGCTTGGACAGGCTTTATCTGAACATCTGAACACAGTCTGTGTGAAATTTCATATATCCACAGCTATCAGGTTTTAATAGACCCATAAAGTTTAAAAGAACCTGGTGACTGCTGGTTTTAGCCTGCTTTTTCAGTTAATTCATAAGACCTCAACAGGCCTGATAATGACATTAAGTACAGTCGTACCTCGGAAGTTGAACGGAATCCGTTCCAGAAATCTGTTCAATTTCCAAAACGTTCGGAAACCAAGGCATAGTGGCGTCACAACAGGGGGGCAGTGCACCCCGTGTTCCATGTCTGTGGGGGTACCCCACAGGAGCTCACAGGGGCACGAGCAGCCATCGCGCCAACACAGCCGCATGTGGAAGATCCTCTGTTCATGGCTGCAGCCGCAAGCAGAGGATCCCAGCGCCGATGGCAAACCGCTAAGTACAGCACGTGTGGCATCGCATGCATGTGCTGTATGTAGCTATGCTGCACATGTGCTGTATAGCAGCATGCCGTCGGCGCTGCTCCAGCGCTGTACGGATGGTGCTGGGATACCTCTGTTGCCGCTACAGCCGCAAGCAGAGGTTCCCGGCACCATCCGTACGGCACTGGAGTGGCACCGGCGGCAAACCGCTATACAGTGCATGCGTTGTACGTAGCGATGCCGCATGCTCACCCTACCTTGCGATGCCTGCCCTGGGTGTCACACTGCCTTCCTTCGCCCCTGCCAAGGAATGGCTTCCGATTGGCTGCAGGAAGCTCTTGTAGCCAATTGGAAGCTGCGTAAGCTGTGTTGGACGTTCAGGTTCCAAAGAACATTCGCAAACCAGAACACTCACTTCCGGGTTTGCGGCGTTCGGGAGCCAAAACGTTTGAGTTGCAAGGCGTTCGTCAACCAAGGTACGACTGTATAAGACAATAAGTACTTACAATTTTCTGTTTTCAAAACCAAAAATGGAACTAAGACAAGTGAGAAATTATGACAAAAAGTTTAATAAATCTAAAAATGGCCTCACCATGCTATTCATTGGTGCAGCTGCACTGAAGTTCAATGTGAGACCAAGCTCTGTAACCAAGTGGGGTAAAGGTAATGCAAAGGATTCTTCTTTATGATCCTTCTGATGAGACGCTTGAACAAGTTCCCCAATATTTCTCCTGTTGAGTTAATAAGGACATAAATAAGAGAGGTTTCAAGATACCCCGTTTCAATTTACTAGCTATGCCAACATTAGTGATAAATTGATCCATCCTCCTCCCTCCCAATTTTAGTTTTGGACAGACATTCTTTGTTTAGTTTAATCTCTTCATTCAGTTGCTTATAACTGTTTTGCAGTGCTGTGAAATGGTTGTTATGCTTATTTCTTGGTGTGAGGCTGTGTAGTTTGTATTGCTTTACGTTTGGAAAATGTAATAAAAAGTATCAAAAAGAACAAGAAACTTTTGGCTTGCCATGTTATGACAGATCATCTCTTTCAGAGACAGAAATATCCTCTAATTATGGCCTTGTGTTTGCAATATTTTAACACCTTCAGTTTCATCCTTTTACTTTTAAATCTCCTACTAGAGATTCTACAACACAGTGCCAAACCTTTTAAAAAAAAAAAGAGTGAGAGAACTGTAAATGTTTTACGGCCACTTACTGAAAATTTGACAATGAATTCTGCAAGCTTCTAAGGGCCGATGCAAACACAATGCTTCAGATTCCTTCACTACAGTCAAAGCATTAGAATCATACACAATTGTTCCCTTCTTCAATGCAAAACCCTTGCTGGTTTTAACTATGGTTCAAGCATATGCTTGCCCCAGTTTTAACCATGGTGAATGCTACCCAGGGTCCATTATTGCTCAGGAACTACCTGGTTTATAAACATCTGGTCAAAACCAATGCTGATGGTAAATGCCAAAGCTTCAGCAGCTCAGGTGGGCTGGCCACTGACACCAGTCTTGTGTCCCTCTTTTAGACTTTGAAGGAGGAGGAGGAGGAGGAGTGGAGGAGTTTGGACTTGATATCCTGCCTTTCACTCCCCTTAAGAAGTCTCAAAGCAGCTAACAATCTCCTTTCCCTTCCTCCCCCACAAAAAACACTCTGTGAGGTGAGTGACGCTGAGAGACTTCAGGGAAGTGTGACTAGCCCAAGGTCACCCAGCAACTGCATGTGGAGGAGCGGGGAATCAAACCTGGTTCACCAGATTACGAGTCCACCACTCTTAACCACTACACCACACCGGCTTCCAGTACTGGTTATTATAGGAGGCAGCAGTAGCAGACCACCTTCCATCCAATCATTTCCTTTCCCCACTTGGGACATTGTAGGGAATGGAGTGCTGTCACTGGAAGCAACTGAATGAGAGCCATTTTCTGCTGCTGTCACCCGTGACAGTAGTGAAGATGAAAATTTCAGAAAACGAGAAACAGCGAAAGGAAGTAATTGAAAGGCTGTGACCCCTGACTTCAGTGGTAGAGGCAAAGTATTTTTCAGAGCTGAAAGGGGGGTAGTCTGGAAAGAGAAAAGGCCCACATAGGAGGGGACACATTGCTAGGCACTATAAGGAGTCTCTCAATCTTGCAGCCTGAACTGTGGTTAAAGCTAGCAGGAGGTAGTATGGGGATTTAGGAGGACAGGGGGTACTGGAAGGAAGCAGAAGATGCAGGTAACATTATGGTCCAAGGCCTGTTCCCTTAACCATGCTTAAGGAATCAGGAGTGCTATGTCTGCACCCTCTGTAATGCATGATGTGACTATTTAGTATTAGCCCCTATATCATGGATTTTAACACGTTGACCATAAGCACACCAAGACTTTACCACTCTAATGCTGAAATTAAGAACATTCTGTATACACACCTGCAAATTTCATTGTGCTTAATTTTTTGCCATTTTTCATGGAGCTGATATGCAAGGTCAGAATCCACACTCCATGTAGAACTGTCCAGAGATAGGCTCCTTTCCCAAAGCAGATTTGCTAAAAGAATAACATTCCGTTTCATTGATACATAATATTTGTTTATTGCTTTTGTTCCAAAATTGATTTCAATAAGTCATAAAGAGAACACATTTAGAAATAGTATGACCAATGCATAACAGCTCTTAACACACACACCCCATATTTATGCATAAGACCACAAACTTTTATATTTTTTTAAAAAAATATGCCCCAGTATTATTCTCTCCCTCTTGCACAATTTTCTGCCCCACCTTCCCTTTTAGGCTCTTGCAAAACCAGCACCCCTGTGAGCCATGCTCACAAATCTGCATTGCCTCTTTCCCCAGAACAAAAGCAGACTATCTAAAGCAGACTGACTTCACTATAAGATGTTCAACATAGCATGACCAGAAGGCTGCTAAAATCTACGAAGAAGAAGTTAGGCATTCAGAAAGAAATAATGTTTACTTAAAAAAAAACAGCACATCTTATTTATCCATTAGTATCATAGATGGGAACACCCTTATTTTCTGCTTTTACCTGTGTCTGACATTCGCAAGGAACAGTACACATCACGATGTGCTATGGCTTCAAAATGAAGTTCTCCCTTCTGAAAAACATTGATTAAAACACTAAATAAATTAACAAATATTGCAGGGGGTCGGATCCTTGGGGTCCCTTCCAACTCTTCAATTCTATGATTGTATTTAAGTCAGCATGTAAAGAACAACTCTATGGTTTTCAGTATTTCCCCACACCCAATGTTTTTAAAAATACAAACAATTAAGCCACTTTGCACTTAGATGGAAGTGATGAAAAGTGCTTACACCTTAAACAATCTCCACTAGCTTTCAGAATCATGTGCACTTTCAATTTCCACCACTTAAAATAATATGCAAAGTGTTCCATAGTATCCTGGTTTGAGTTCTGCACCCTATTCAATACAATACAAAATGAATTCAGAAGGAATAATTGATGCTCCAGTGACTCTGCGTAAATTAAGACTTCATTCAACCATTTTCCTAACAACATTTTCCTAACTTGAAATTTGGATAAACCTCCCAAAAATCTAATACTCTGAAAAGATAGTATCACTTCAAAAATTAATTATTACTCTATGAACTGTAAAATATGCAAGTCAGAATATACTACTGTAAACATATGCAATTCAATACACTACCTGTGACAAAGCAGAATAAATTTGCAGCGGTATCTCGAATATCACTCCAATATTTGTGGCCACAAAAATATTGGAAAATAAACTTGTTACTGATTCTTTGATGTGGAGTTTCAAGGAAAACACATTCCAACATCCTGGAGGTAGAGTCAAAGGATCTGTGAAGTTCAGAACCTAATGGCAAAAAAACATCAGATCAAACCAAGTGCATATAAAGTACATCTGCATGAAAAATCTTGCTCCGTTTGTTATCTTCTGCTTCTAATGATACACAGGGGAGTGGCAGATTGGGCCCTAGCTAAATAAATTTATCTAATTATTCATGTATAAGCAGGGCTGCTTGCATTCCTTAACAGTCATGCTGTGCATGTATGGAATTTGGTAATGGGTGAAAAAATCAGCACCCTGACAGCCTCAAGCCTGCCATGAGGAAAGATTCGAAAAATGTGCAGGGAATGCCTGGCAACATTTCAGAATACAGAAATGGGAAGATAAGCTATTATCTTCATCTGGTCAGCTTGGGACTTTTATGTCCCGAATAAGCTCTTCCCAAATTCCACAACTAGCAGACTAAAATAAATACAAAATAAGAAGTTTAATATAACTGTTCACAATTTATCAACCAGCAACACAATTTAAACTTTTCTTGGTTCTTCTGATGTGATTCTTTTTTTTTAAGGGCTGAGTACACACGCCCAGTATATAAATGGAGATTTTAATGAATGGGATGCTGATATACATTGCTAATTGTTTAAGGAAAAGTACCAAGTGAGGCTTACAAGAAAAACTCACCTTTAAAATATCCTTTGTTTCTCTTGAAACATATACGTCATTTAGCACAATGCTAAAATCAAAATTGTTGGTAAACCATATTAACCAAGATGCAGAAATACTGCGATGTGGTTCTATATAAAATACCGTTGCAAATGGATCGATTCCAACATACCTGTAGACAGAAAACAGTTCACTGCTAAATGTTATTTACTTGCAAAAAAATCACACCCTGCCTTATGGTCTAACCAGGATCTTTAAAGCGTACCTTTTTATTACTGCTGTTTATCAAATAATATTGTCTTATTTGATTATAATATTTCTGTATTGTGTGTGCATATACATAAATTTTTCAGACTTATAAACCACCTGGTGAGAGTAGCATGCCCTGGAAGTTGCATTAGGAATTATTCAAATGGACTAAATCAAAGTAAATATAAGGGTAAGATCACAAATTAGATAGGGCTGCTTCACATCTGCATACATCATTTGCATCACAGGTGAATATGTGAACTGACTTCACTGAAAGCCTATTTGAAGGCAAGGAAGAAACTTCTAGCCATGCTATTTGATTTGAACTATGTCTTCCACATGAGCCAGGACATCATGTGATGAGTGTGACTATGCACACTTCAAAAGTAGAACACCTGAGAACATAGCATGTGGTAAACAACTGAGGTTCTTGTGTTTCTTTCCCTAGATCCACTACATGGGAAATATACCTCATACATAAGCTGGCTTGGTCATGTACACAGAATGGAAGATGGCAGGAGCCCCAAAGATGGGCTGGCTTCAGGCACCAGGCCTGATGGCCAACCAGCTCTCTGTGTCATGAGACAAAGGTTCTTGAGAGCAGGAGAAGTAAGGCAAGGCCTACAAGACCTATACAATCATTCAAGCCTGCTAGCTGTAACTTGTAACAGTAAACTGCAAAGTCACTGTGACTCGTGACTCATCTTGAGTCCCCTATAAAGGTAGCCAGCCTCTCTATGGGCCTCAGTCAGTGCCTGTACGTCTCAGCCAGTGTGTGTATCTGTGTTGTTTAAGGCAGACAGAGTGGCTCTAGGACTCCAGTTAATCAGTAACTAAGACAATGTCTCTGTGAAGCATTAGATAGCTGCTATGAGCACTCTGTGTATGCTCTTTGACTATGCTGTTGCTTAACAACTTTATTTTCTCAAGTAAAAGTTTTATTCTGTTTATAAAGAAGACTGTGACATTAATCTGTGTTACAAAGATGTCTGCAAATGTGACACGAAGGCTGGCAACATTAACTCTGCCAGGTGGAAATCACTTGCAGACAACCGCAGTGTCTGGAGACAGAAAGAGAAGTCATGTATACACAGCAGTGACCACTGGGAGAAGTGTAGAGAGAAGAAATGCCATGGTGTATTACTAACAGTGAAACCAGACACCTTCACTTGCCCCAGCTGCTATAAAACAGGGCTTCCCCTTATTAGTCTCTACAACCACCTCTCCAACAGTTTGACTTTAGCCCCAAAGGTGTACTCTTCCATTGTCTCTCGAGACAGACAGCAATACAGTGGTACCTCGGGTTACATACGCTTCAGGTTACATATGCTTCAGGTTACAGACTCCACTAAACCAGAAATAGTGCTTCAGGATGAGAACAGAAATTGTGTGGTGGTGGCGTGGTGGCATCAGGAGGCCCCATTAGCTAAAGTGGTGCTTCAGGTTAAGAACAGTTTCAGGTTAAGAACGGACCTCCAGAACGAATTAAGTACTTAACCCGAGGTACCACTGTACATGGAAATCTCTATATGCCCTGGATATATAATGTGGAAGTGGGATTTGTAGAGCTCCATGACATTTAAAGAAGCCCTGCAAGTCACTTCCGCTCTGCCACATGAACTAGTCCAGAGCTAGAACACCCTTCTGTTTTCACACAAATAACTATATAGAGCATGAACTTCAAAAAGTGTTATCAACTTCTTTGCTTTGGTATATGTTTAATAATTTAAAATGGCAGCATTAAGCAAAAAAAAACCTCACCCTTCCATTACAGGATGGGAATGGCATGCTTTTGGCAAAGCTGTACTGTCTAACAGATTCGTCCTCTCATTAGCAATGTGATTGCTTCCAGGGCCACACAACGTACCTGTGCCAAGGAAAACAGACATCTTATTGTAGCACACACTTTTTAATATATAGTCTGAGAATGTTGTTATTCTAAGGAGGCTAAATGCAGTGCTCTTGATTCAGCCTTATCTACATTTTGACGTTTTATTGGGTGTTCAAAGGGTTCCATTTTTCCTGCACAGTTATGCCAATATCTCAGGATATATTACTGATTGGGATGGAATGTGATCCAAATCAAACAAATGTGGGTTCAGGATGACTAAATCTCTCTGGTTATGAGAGATTTCTTGCCTGAGCTTTTACAGGTTAACTCCAGAAGCATGTTCCACTGACTTCAATGGGGCTTAACCACATCAGCCCTATTATGTGCAATCAGGCTATACTACTGAATTCCTTCTTCTGTTTCTGCATCACAATAATGTGAGCCCATAGCCCATTTGTTTACTACAATTTTAAGAGCTTCTTTCCCCAACTGATGAACACCAGTGCATTGTTAGGTAATGTGGAGTTTCAGCAGACTGCAGTTCTATACCAAGTGCTGGAGGAGCAGAATTACAGATTGAAATACAAAGTTGCACAGAGTGACTCCGAAATAAAATGGAATTATTTTTTAATGCTCAAATACAAGCCAAATCTTGAGATCTGTGCACACTCCTAAAGCATTTGTCCTTGTTTATGAATAAAACCAAGGCATTTGTAAATTTCATAAACATAGTACGTAACATTGTGTTGTAGGTACATTGCACATAATAGATTTACAGCACAGCACTAAGTGTCATCAACTTTTGTGCAAGTTACCAGCAGGTAAGCAGGTAAGTGTGCAAGCTTAAGTTGACAAGAATGCAAGTATTTCTGACAAGAATGCAATTATTTCATCTCCCCACACACCACTGCACAGAAAAATGTTTATTCCATGGCTTCAAGATGTCCTGAACTTTACATCTCTCTTTTTGGGGCTGCGGGGGGGCGGGGGGGAGACGACGACGACAGATGTGCTAGAAGTGGTCATGAAAATGGACACTTAATATATAATCTTCAGGAAGTGTATCTGTTACATGCCATATCCTCTTTAATAAACTTTGTCATATTGTATAATGGGGAAGGTATACATCAGACTATGTTGTATTGAATACACTGTACCTTTACAAACAACAGAAGCAACTCTTGTGAAATTTGTGGTCAGTGATGGCAGCAATATTGGCTCAAACTGCACAGAAAATTTTCCTTCCTGTGACAAGTGTTTTACATCCTACAAAGAAATCACATTACATTAGTATAATGCTATAACTGCCTTAGCTGCTGTGAAGTTCATCTTCACGACAATTTAAACTGCAATTTGTCAGATCAAATCTCAAATCATCTACATTCACCCAAGGATAGTTCTTAAGCTAATTATGATACTCTTAACAATCAGACGTGGATCGCTTTTGTGAATCTGATAAAAGCTATAGACTCATTTCCCAGAAAAATGCACACAAACATATACATACACAATTTTACATGCAGTTTCATTTACAACATTGGGTGGGATAAATTGCACCCGGTTCAAGGAACCCCTGAAGCCATCCATGGACTCCCTAGGGTTCCCTGGACCACAAGTTAAGAACCCCTGTACTAAATTATATATTTTTTAAAAAGTTACCTGCACATAAAGAAGGTTGCTCCCTGAATGCAACACATACAAGACTACTGGGGAATCATCTGTTCAAAAAAAGAATAACAGTCAAAAGGTCAAACCATATTTTTGTCCATTGCTGCAAGAACATACTATATCAATGAAACATACATGCAGACACATCTTGGACTTACCAGAGGTCTGTGTTTTGTCCATTGCTACATAAACTACAAAAAGGTTTTCCAGTAAGTACTGTCTAAGGTCCACAAATTCATGTTGCATATTTTCCATTTTGACCATTAAGCTTATCTCTAGCAGCATTAGGCCATCAGACGCAAAGCAGCAACTCTAATGCAAAACAGAAAGGGAAATCCAAAAAATTATTCACATGAGAACAATCAGAATGATTCATTCAGAACTGCAAGACATAACCTGCTATGGTCCCTTTAAAAAAATCCTGGTGTCTAGCATGCCAAAAGAGGAGATGTTTTGCTGGGAATCTGAAGAGAAAGTTATACTAATTTAGGAAATAATGTTCTGCTACAAATGCTCAGCAATGGGACAGCATGGTATACATTCTGCCTCTTTAGGATAAATACTGTTCCTCTGCACATTCTGCACTGGAAATCCTCTAGCTATACAGTTAAGGAAACAAAAATGATGGGTGGGTAAAAAGTAAAAGTAAAGGGACCCCTGACCATTAGGTCCAGTTGTGACCAACTCTGGGGTTACAGCGCTCATCTCGCTTTATTGGCCGAGGGAACCGGCGTACAACTTCCGGGTCATGTGGCCAGCATGACTAAGCCGCTTCTGGAGAACCAGAGCAGTGCACGGAAATGCCGTTTACCTTCCCGCCAGAGCGGTACCTATTTATCTACTTGCACTTTGACGTGCTTTCGAACTGCTAGGTTGGCAGGAGCAGGGACCAGGATGGGTGGGTACATAAGTGTAAATAGACATGTACACACAGTTTTCTAACGTGACCATTATATCTTTCTTCTAAAAGTTAGTTTAGCACCTTCAAAAGAGAATTACCGTAAATCTACAGTCATATGTGGACAGTGGAAAAGGCAGACCTCCACTTCTTAATCCACAAAAGTATATTCCAGTAAGAGTGTGCCTTTTAACTGTTAGGCACTTCTTGACATGGAATGGCAACAGGGGTGCCAACTTAAATAAAATATTGGGGGGGGGCAGGTAAACCCCACCCTACATAATCGATCACATGATGCGGTGCATGCACACCATTTGAAGGGGAGTGCCCATAAACTTAAGGGGGGCAGCCCCCTCAATTATTTTACGGGGGGGGGGGGGGAACCACTTGGCCCCTAGGAGTTGGCTCCTATGAATGGTAAAATGTGGGAACTGGTGACAAGAAACTTTGAGCTAATCTTCAGGTCACACTGATGACAAACAAAGGACAGTCTGTCTTATACTGTACATCTTTAAATATATGATAGATTGTATGTATGTATATATGCGATGTAAGCAAACAGGAAATCACAGAATTTATGTTCTAAAACAGGCAGAGTGATTTTCTAAGTTGTGTGTGATAGAGGTAAAGAGGCAGAATCTAAAAAGGAAGCAGTCATGCTGGAAGAAAACAGATACACTGAATTAAAGTTACTGTGAGCAGATACTAGGTCAATATGGTAGTTGGTAATTTCCTGTAGAGAAAATATTTGGGAATAAGCAAAGATTTGGGAATAAGAAATATCCAATCTAGATGGTGAATGGCTCAATGAATCCATGAAGTTCCAACCTGAATATTGTTGTCTTCCTTATAAAGACAACAATATTCAGGTTGGAACTGCAAGGATTTGTTGAGCCATTCACCATCTAGATTGGATCTACTTGATGGCATGCAGCCATAAAAATGGCACTGCTAAGACATAGTCCTCAGAATGATGTTATGGCTTTTTGCACGGTCAGTATCAGATTTGGCATAAGACATTCTTAACGGCCAAAGACAGGCTGCAATTCAAAAAGTGAATGATGCCAGTCAGATCACAGTTGGCAAGATCAATGGGGGAAATTCCCAAAGAATTCAATGCACTACATAGAGTGTACCAACGTAACTTGCTCATTATGCCAGCATGCACAGGATGAAAGGGATCACTGCTTTGAGGAGGTAATGCTCCAACTACAGAGTAATCTCAGCATACAATATCACTTAAGCACCTACTTTCCAGTGCAGTGTCACATAGAATCACAGAACGGTAGAGTTGAAAGAGACCCCCGAGGGTCATTTGGTCCAACTCCTTGCTCTGCAGGAATCTCAACCAAAACATCCATACCCTTGGGTTAGCTGTTCCATGGAATAGACCTAAAGTTGTCACAGAAGCTAAAATATCCTGAATTAGCCTTAAGGATTCACCCTTGTTCATATACGTTGATGCCCCCAAAACAGTAAGTAAATGCTACTTCAAGACCACAGCTGAGTCCAGCTCAACTAGCTTAGCTGTGTGTGGCTGGTGTAGTCTCTGATTTTGGAAGAAAAATATACACCATACCTTAAAATGCTGATACAATTTGTTAAGTAATCGGCATTCAAGACGAACTTTTAAGTGACTGACATTCCTAGTTTCTGCCTGGAAAAACAAACAAAAAACCAGAGTCAAAGAAGGTCAAACCAGTATGGTGTGTAGACATGTGATGGAGTGCTTGGAATGTTAGACTAGGACCAGGTTTCAGATCCTCACTTGCCCGTGACGCTCACTGGGTAATTTTGAACCAGTGTCTGTCCGTCTGCTAGGGTTATTGTGAGGATGGGAGGGGGAAAGCAATGTATGCCATCTTGAGCGCCTTAGATAAAAGTGTTATAATAAATGTGATAATGAACTCTACATTTTTATTATCAGCAACCTTGACAATTATATAATTCTGACAACTTTTTATAGTTGCCTTCTGTGCTTTACGTGGTTGATTACATTGCTACATACCTAAAATATTTTAGCAAATTCAACCATATGCCAAAAAATGGGTCTATTTTCAAACAAATATGGCAACTTATGGTCCTAAATTTGGTCCTCAAGAATACGGCTTGTATACCCTATATAAATCAGGTATTTTGAAATTAAATTCACTAATAAACAGTACCATTGGCAAAGTCAGCTTTCCATTATATCAATTTATTTTCTGGTTAAGAATCCTTTCAAATACCCATGAGGGGGAGCTATAGCACATCTAATCATACCATTATTTAACTGTTTAATTATTTGCTGGTTCTTTTTTTCAAATGTGAATCTCAATTTCTTCTCCTAAACCCACCACATTTTGCAGGAATTCAAGGTCAAAAGGTGGGAACAATAAATGGTTTTGTCAGTTATAGATACATGAGAACCATCAGAAACCTTCACATAAACATTCACAATGAACAGCCACATATCCATGCAATAAGAATTGCAGAACATCTTCGTGCGAACTCTTAAAGAACAGAGTATCTTCTATGTTGCTGTTATGTTACAGAATAAACTGCCTTAGTGTTATTAACGCTAAAGCCAGTACACTTCTGTTGCCACATTTAATATAGCAAACCTGTTCCCCTTGCTTCTGCCACAGCAGACAGAGCCAGTGATCGAGTTTGCAATAATTTCATAAAGCATTTAAAGTAACTTTAAGGGATAAATAAATACAAATCCATCCTTTCCTCTGTGTGTGTTTTAAATACTTGCAAACAAAACTTTGCTCTGTGCAAAGCAGACGCATAAAAAGTGGCTCAAACCAGATTATGATAATCATTGCTGCTGCTGCTGCTGGACAAGCAGCAGAACAATTACATAGATGTTTCCCAACAAGGAAGACCCACAAGCATTGTTACACATTTCACTAACGGTAGGCATGTTTGTTTTTGCGCTCACGTAGCTTCTCCCTTTATAAAATGCATGTAATGCTTCCAGTCAAGTTTCCAAGTATAAACTCAGCAAGATGACATCCCAGCTGGCACTGGCCTAGCAACCATTAGAGAAAAACTAGCCTAATCTTTAGCTGTAGATTTCAAGATTATTTGACTTCGAAGATTCTAACAACAATATTTTAACACCAGATTTTTTATTTTTTTTAATGTACAAATGAGGAGCTGGGTCGCAATATGAAAGAAACTTGCTGTGGCAAAGGATTCAGGTAGGTAGCTGTGTTGGTCTGACACAGTCAAAATAAATAAATAAAATTTAAAAATATCCAGTAGCACCTTAGAGACCAACTAAGTTTGTTCTGGGTATAAGCTTTTGTGTGCATGGTATCTGAAGAAGTATGCATGCAAATAAAAGCTTATGCCCAGAACAAACTTAGCTGGTCTCTAAGGTGCTACTGGACAATTCTTTAAATTTTAAAATTTATTTGCTGTGGCAAAGTTAGGAAAGAGACCCTGAGCAACTCTCTTAAAAAAACACACTAATTTTGAATGCCAGGTCCTGCCCAGAAATGCTGGAAATAGTACTGGAACCTACAGTCTCCAGTGCGACAACTCTGGACACAATGGCACTGCGCAGGATTTGTCCTGCTGACTGCAAGACCTCGAGTCCCCCCCCCTCTCTCACACACACTAATCATGAGGTAGTTGAGGGTGGTTACCTATTCCCCTTGAGAAGTACATAGAACTAGGAGGAAACTGGTTTATCTGATGCCCTTTCCCCACTTCCTCTTTCACCTCTAGGTGCTTTTTAAAGCTCAGACTGCTACGCGAGCTGCGGATCTGAGCCTTGAAGAGGAAGTGGAGAGAATGTGTTGCTTTCTCTCTGTTTCTTTTTTCTTGGGCTGGTGGGGTGGGGAGCAGGTAGAGATTGATCCGGAGAGAAAAGCAAGATGCTGAAATTAAATACTCTATTCTCAAGGGTTTATCACAAGACATTTTGTGTGTGGCCATAGATTTGAAATACACAAAGGAGCTTATTCAAATCCTGGCCTCTTCTGATCTGCACAGCCTGTCTGTTTGGTCCACATCAGGGTTTACCAACATTTTGGGGCCAGATTTTGGGGGGTTTGAGTGTGTGTTATAGGGCACGAAGAATGAAGGTAACTTCCATACATATTGCCTGGTGCGCATTTTTTATTTGCGTACAAATCTCTATATAATCAGCAATGAGAAGTAAGAAATATTGTTATTCCAAAGAGCAGCTACTTCTAGTGTACAGTCATACCTCTTGTTGTGTTTGCTTCATGTTGCAGATTTTCGGGTTGCAAACGCGGCAAACCCAGAAGTGTATATGTCCGGGTTTCGCCCTGCGTGCATGTGCAGAAGCGTTCTGCATGCTTCGCACATGCGCAGAAGCGCTCTATAATGCTCCACGCTTGGGCAGAAGCGCAGCTCTAGCTGCGGACTTTTCGAGGTGCAAACGGATCGTGTCCGCAACTAGAGGTACCACTGTACTGGAGAGCAGCAAAGGGCAACGCAGGAAATAAAACAAGGACATGTGTGCATAGTACCTGGGGTTTCAGTGGTCAGTTGTCAATTGTGCAACTCACAGGAATGATTATTCCTACATTTGTACTGTTGCAGAGCGAGATACTGTCAACAATACTACTATCTCCCTCCCCACAACAATATTCTGCCAAGAATAAACAACAATAGTCCTTAAAACCCCATGGCATCATTTCCATTAACATTAAACAGAAAGCTGAGGTACAGTTCTTTTTGAAAAACAAAGCAACCTTACGTGGTCCCTAAAATATAATTTATTTATTTTTTTAAAAAGTTACTATACCAGTGTCTGTGAGATCTGGATACTGTTGATATGTGGAAGCAGTAAATAAGTATTTGCTAGCTGCTTTCTAGAGTCTTCTGAAATGGTCCTTGAAGTTCCTGTTCCAAAAACCTGGTGTAAAACAGTACATTACATTCACTATTTTCAAACAAAAATAACATGCTTTAGCATGTTACGTGCTAAAATAGCAGAATATATTGAAATTATTCAGTAACACAGCTGCACCAAATGTTCTTATATAAAAACATTTTCAGAGTGCAAGGCCTCCCCGCACAATGGTTTACAACATTTCCCTCCTGTTTATTGCTTCTTCAGCAATATTTTAAAAATTGGGGGAAAGGTTCTGCTTCACTAGGTGATTCCAGGCAATTGGGGATGACAGTCAATGTGATTATATTAATGCCATGTGGTCAGTAAGATATGGCATGTGGTGACATCACAATGTCAATTCAGAGTGAAGGCGATTTCTGTTTGAGCATGAACTAAAAAAAAATATTCCCAGACCACAGCTACCATATTGAACCATTTTAGACAATTTTATATGCCATTCCTAAAAGTACCACTTTTCATCTACCTGGGCCAGGTCTGATAAACATAAAAAGAACAAATCTAGGCATAAGAACAAATCTAGGCATTTTATGCATCAAATAGCAAAAGATGCATTAAAATGTGAATAGGACTTTCACAATGAATAATGTGACAGAAGTCTCCAAATAGGCTGCTGATGGGAAACTGAAAGACAAGTGTACTAACATTTGTTTCTGCTATTTAGATGGTTATATAGTATTTTACTTGGACAGTGGCTTTCTATATGAGATTTCTAAGGAACAGGGAAGAAGATAATCTCCTAGTAATTCTTGCTGAAGTGGTTCCGCAGTGCAAGTTATGAAACTGAAGCAAGGAGATCAAAGACAGAACAGTCTTTTAAACTAATGATTGTGGTTCCATAAGTCCACTTTTCTGACAAGTGTTACACAAAAATCCCCTCTCTTGAGCTCTTATGAACTAGGACTTGGAGAAAGCAAAAAAATAATAATGTATATATCTCTCTCTCTCTGCGGCAATAATCCAAACCAAACGGACAATTTCCCCTTCCCTCACAGAAGCTGGACTGTTTGGTTCCTAAGGCAACTGAAGAGAATGAAGAGGAGTGAAGGCACCAGTGGCAGGAAATTTACTAGAGTAAATTAACATTCCAGGGTAGCCACAGTTGCTTGGTCAAGAAGAACCAGAGGCTTTGCCACCTCAGACACAATGCAAGTGAGATTACCATTTCACAAAAATTAACATGGCAATTTTTTAAAATTATTATTATTATTTACAACTTTACGATCTCTGAAGCCTAGAACTCATTCATTTGCCTTAGTACATGCAAAAAAAGGGAAATGGGCATAGCAGATGCCGTGTGGGTGGGTGGGTTGGTGGCTGCAAGAGAGGTGATCACAGGGGAACAGCAGACAGATGTGAAGGAACCTCCTCCAGCATTATTTGCATGACTTTCAGTGCATGTTTATTCAGAAGTGTTGGTGAGGCTGTGGGAAAGTATTTCTAGCACTTATTCATGAGATGGGTGCTATAAACAAACGAGGGGGCTAAAAACAGAAGAATTTATACTATATTTGGGGGTCCTGGGTATTGCTGCCTGAACAATTCAAATTCAAACTACACCAGGTGTCACAAGAGCAACTGAGCTGCAGTTTTCTAATACTTAAAATATCTGAAGCACGTCATTTAGCACATAGTTTTACATAGTTTTACATAAGAAAAAGGTGAAGGAAACTTTTGTATTAGATGTGTAATTATTTAGAAACTTTTATGATGAAGGCCCAAGTTTTAAAAGCATATATTATATTATATTATATTATATTATATTATATTATATTATATTATATTATATTATTATATTATATTATATTATATTATATTATATTATATTATATTATATTATATTATATATTATATTATTATATTAATATTATATTATTATATTATTATTTTACACAAGTAAATATTATTTATTTCTTCTTTTTAAAGCCCAGTTAAATGTTACTGACCTTTTGTTTCTCTGTTATTTTAAAATTTTCATTCACAAATTCCACAGTAAACTGTTTTTTAGAACTCCTTACAGATCCCTTCAGTTTATCAATGAAGTGTTACTGATCCAAGAGGTAGAGTGTGTGCAAAATCACTGAGAAAATTCTCTTCTGCTAGTCCCTTTGAAGTGAATGCAACTGAAGGGAGGGTGTTTATTGGGTTGGTTTTATTTTTATTATGCATTTCATGTTTTTATATTGTGATTTTATGTTGCAACCGCCCTGAGACCTGCGGGCATAGGGCGGTATACAAATTTAATAAGTAAATAATGAATGAAGATCCCAAATTGTCTTATACATGCACAATGCAAACTGGTGTACAACACCAACTTTTGCATGCAAAGTTTGAGATCATAGTGAATGCCAAGAGCCCTGCTGGTTCAAACCAAAGGTCCATCTAGTCACATTATGCCCTCTTACATGGTCAATAAAATGTGTATGGGAAGCGTGCAAGCAAGCAATATGTGCTATAAGATCCAGATGTCACTGCATAGACAATGGCAGCATTGCCTTAGTTCTCCAACCTACTGAGGTACAGCCTAGGAATACCTTCAGTTATAAAACTGAGGCATAATTCCTTGTATAATCTGTATAACACGGATTTTCTGGATGTCTCTACACTTTTTTCTGTAGCAGCAAATAAATCATGGCCAAGCAGGGCTACATATACTTTTAGAACTACTGTATTTAATTGTCTGTAATGCTTAACATGGAATACAAATCTTTTTTTTTTCCAAGTTAGAAAGGCTTACTTGAAAATGTACCTACAGGATGGTTGTCTTCAACTACCAGAGGGGAAAGTCGCCCACTTGCTTCTACTCCAACACAAATGTAGAAAATTTTTAAGCCATTTGGGACCAGAAAAACAGACCCCTTAAAGCTTCAGTCCCTTGGAAATCATAATGCTCTCTGCAAGTATTATTTATTCATGACCAAGAACTGCTGGCAATGTTTCCTGGTTTTGCCCACTATTACGTCATTTGAAAAACAAATTACCTTCTAAATCTCAAGCTGATGAACAAAAGATTACCTGATATGAAAATATTCCATGAGATGAGGTATTTATAAATAATGTACTTTCAAAACTGCCTTCTTCTAATGGAAGAAACAGTACTCTGAAACAATTTTTTCCCATTGCTGGAATCACCTACAGATAAAATAAAAGTATCTGGTGTTCAATAGAATTAATTGCATTAATTTTATTACAGACTTGTAAATTTTAAAAAGTGGGTCACCACCCACCCCTTGCCCCACTAGACTAAACATAGTGACAGTGGCCCATAGCCGCCATGCTCCCCTGCACCTTCCTATATGTAGTCTGAAGAGCAATAAGAAACAAGGAGGGGCTGCATAAAGAGACTGCATGCTAAGACAGAGGCTGGCTTCAAATGCAGCACTTAAACCAGGATTGCAAGTCACTTTACTTACAGAGATACAGTCTGGACCCAACCCAATCATGGTTAACATGATATGAATCATGACTTAGCATTATAATCGTAACAACCAGGAACCTCAGGCTCATATGCCCCCTCCTCCCTTTTCCTACACGTCACAATGAGAAGCTTTCAATCATGGTTAGCAGCAAACCATAGTAGCTTGCCAATGTACCCAAACTTATATAACCACCACTATTTAACTTAAACCAGGATTGCAAGTCACTTTACTTACAGAGATACAGTCTGGACCCAACCCAGTCATGGTTTAGCATGGTATGAATCATAGCTGTCAACTTTCAGATTTGAAAATAAGGGATCAGCAGCCTCACCTGTCCTGGGGACAGTCTGCGGGATATTTAACAATCCGGGATAGCAGCAGGAAGAAGTGGGAAACGGCGCTGGAATAAGGAAATTTCCTGCCCCCAAAAAGGGGAGGTTGACAGCTATGATATGAATGAGCTTGGGTTTGCATGCTTCCCCTCAGCCCTCTCCTCCTCTGGCTCCAGAGCACAAGGAGGAAATTGGAAACATAAACTTTAAAGGAGCATATCATTACATCCAAACTGGGAACTCTCATAAGTTTAAACGATTGTTTGTTGAAACAACCACAGTTTGACCTTGGCTCATTTCAACAAATCATAGTTTAAACAAGCTACATGTGTAAAAAAAATAACCCACTGTTAGAAAATAAAATAAAAGCTAGTTCGTTAAAAACAAGAAGCTTCTCATAGCAGAGGAGAGTAACAAGGGGGAAAGGGCAGAGTCTTCTGAGGGAGTAAGAGTCATTTGGAGGGCGGAGAATGATTGAGCTGGAGGAGAGAAGACAACTGACAAGGATGTATTGAGTTTTAAGTGTATTGGAATCCAAATGCAGGTGAAGCCACAAGCAACAGGGGCTGAAAAAGCAACGAGCAACAGTAAAAATCAGATACTTCTGAGGGACACAGAAAGCATATATATTTTTTGGCACCGAAAATGTATGGGGAAATGTTCAGCTCAGCCCTAATAGAAATAAATGGGAAGACCAAGAACAAGCTGATGGCTGGGAAAGTAGGAAAGAAAGACCAGTTAGCTAACGCTTTAGGGCCAAGAAAGCATGAAACTCTGGCGCACTGCCCTAGCATAGTTTCCAAAAGTACATCAGCACTCACCCTGCTATGAACAGGAGACACATGAAAATGCCTAGTAGCTGTAAACATTGAATTCACTATAACATCTTTATCCTTACTAGGATTGTAAGCACATAGCATTTTAGCTTTAGGCAGTCCCAGCAACCTAAGGGAAAGAAGAAAGGGAAGTATTATTGGCAATGGAAAGAATGCAGTCATGTTTTCCACTCCACACGCAAACATACAGTGTTCAGAAAAACCCCTACAACTTGGGCCCATTGGAATTTAAACCAAAGATAACTTTGGGATACAGACACAATGTGGTTCGGCATGACATGAACAAATCCAAGCCAAAAGCCACCTCCTCATCCAGCGTTCCCTTTTCATGAGAACCAGCAGAAGTCCAACATTGTCACTTGAGGCCCAGGAGGCCTTGATGGCTATGAGTGCCTATTTCTAATTCCAGCTGGTTCACCAGCTACAGCCCCTTTTGGACAGAGATAACTTGGCTATGGAACTCCACGCTCTGGTAACTTCCAGATTGGATTACTGCAGTGCGCTCTACATAGGGCTGTTCTTGAAGATAACTCTGAATGCAGTGGTTCAAAATGCAGTGGTCAGATTGCTGAATAGGGCTGCCTTTAGAACTCTTACGGTTGTTCTAAAACTGCTATGTTTGCTGTCAGTTGATTTCCAGCCTCAATTCAAGGTGTTTAAGTGTTTAAAACCCTATAGGACTTAAGCCCCCAAAATCTGAGAGACTGCCTCCTTCCCTACAGACCTTCTCTGGGTGTTAAGATCAGAAGGTGGACCCCTTTTGGTGGTTCTGCCCTCCTCAGAAGTACAAGGAAGGGCCCCCCAGAAAAGGGTGTTGTGAAATTCCTTCCCACAGAGACATGTTTGCCACCTTCATCTTTCAGCAAATGCTGAAGACACCTTGCTCTTTGACACCTGAGATGGTTGTTTTCAAGACCCATCCCACTCCTGTGGATGTAACTTGTTTTAACTGTTTTTAATTCAGAATTTTATATTGTAGCAACCAGCCCTGGGGGCCCGCTGGTGAAGGGGAGGTGGTGTTATTATTATTAGTTGTGTGTTGCAATCCTGCTTGAGTAAGAACTATGTACTCTAAGCTGCCAAGGAACCGGACACAGAAAGGAGGGTGGAAACATTGTATGCAATGCAAAATGGAAGGGAATTACAGACTCTTCTGGGGAAAGAATTTCCTGGGATACAGAATAAAAGTATGCAAAATACTCACTGCATTCCAAAATGGAGAATTGAAGGGTGAAAATGAAGGACCCTCCCATTTGACATTTTCGCAGAGAAGCTGAAAAAGAAGAGAACAGTAATTATAAAACCATATCCCTTTTCACAAGATCTCAGATTATATGTAGACTGTACTGGCATCGCTCGATTTTCCTTTAAGAATACAAGGGAAATCAAGACCATAACTGCCACGCCACAATTCAAAATTAACTCTGTCAAAAACTGTTACTGATTCACACAGCTTCACTCTAAAATACAGTCATATCTCAGGTTAAATATGCTTCAGGTTGAGCGTTTTCAGGTTACTCTCCGCGGCAACCCGGAAGTAACGGAACGTGTTACTTTCGGGTTTCGCCACTAGCACATGTGCGCAAAATGACGTCATGCGCAGAAGCAGCAAATCACGACCTGCGCACACGCGGGTTGCATTCTACTCAGGATGCGAATGGGGCTCCGGAATGGATCCTGTTCGCATCCAGAGGTACCGCTGTATAAAGAATACACATGCACAATTAATTATTCCTAGAAACCCGCAAGCACAAACCTGGAATACAGGCCTGACAACAGTCCCATTCAGGCATTCAGCTGAAGGTGTGAGAGCATTAGTGCGTACACTACCCTCAGTCCCAATGTTCCTGCCTGCTTCATCCTGACCTTCCTACAGATAAAGTGGACTGAGATGGTGCGTACATCACTTGCCTCTATTCCATTTATGGCATGTCTTTGGCTGAATGTCTGAAGAGAGCTAATATGCTTAGGCAAAAGGCTGTAACAACCAAATCAAATTAATAAGGGACAACATAAGCAACTGGGACAGGGGAAAGGGAGAAATCCAATTATAAGCAATAAAATACCATAAACTTGATATACTCCTCATAACAGCTTAACATATTGATTTGTACAAAATTATGTCAGATTCTGAAAGTTGTATTCTCTTCCCGATGCCATTTAGTATTCAAATTTTTATAAGGGATAGATCCAAAACTGTATTCTGAACAGAAAGCAGCACAACCCCCACCTTCCGCTGAGAATAGACAAAAATAAATAAATGATGTGGAAGAGATCCCACATCAACAGTCCTCAAATGCAACTCCCCTGGTTCATAAATAGCCTCATGACAACTGTGGATAACCATTGTGGGCATTGTTCAAAATCAAGAGGAGACTTATAGAAACTCTCGGGTTAACAAGAAATGAACTCTGATAAAGGTCAAGTTCGCACATAACAGTAAGCTTGGCTCACTTAACCCACAGTGTGAAAAAGCATCATGCTAGAACACAACACATTTACTTCCACTTTACTCCTCCCTTGGTGCAATGGTAGGGAGAAACCCAGGGAATTAAAGCTCACAAAGCAAAACACGTCAGCAACGAAGCAGGATTTTACTCCTGGAAAAATAGTTATAAATATATTTGTACTATCTGAGGAGAAACCAGAGCATGTTGTTGTTGTTTGTTGTTTAGTCATTTAGTCATGTCCGACTCTTCGTGACCCCATGGACCGGAGCACGCCAGGCACTCCTGTCTTCCACTGCCTCCCGCAGTTTGGTCAGACTCATGTTTGTAGCTTCGAGAACACTGTCCAACCATCTCGTCCTCTGTCGTCCCCTTCTCCTTGTGCCCTCAATCTTTCCCAGCATCAGGGTCTTTTCCAGGGAGTCTTCTCTTCTCATGAGGTGGCCAAAGTATTGGAGCCTCAGCTTCATGATCTGTCCTTCCAGTGAGCACTCTGGGCTGATTTCCTTAAGAATGGATACGTTTGATCTTCTTGCAGTCCATGGGACTCTCAAGAGTCTCCTCCAGCACCATAATTCAAAAGCATAAATTCTTCGGCGATCAGCCTTCTTTATGGTCCTTTGTTGGCAAGGTGATGTCTCTGCTTTTTAATATGCTGTCTAGGCCTGTCATTGCCCTTCTCCCAAGAAGCAGGTGTCTTTTAATTTCGTGGCTGCTGTCACCATCTGCAGTGATCATGGAGCCCATGAAAGTAAAATCTCTCACTGCCTCCATTTCTTCCCCTTCTATTTGCCAGGAGGTGATGGGACCAGTGGCCATGATCTTTGTTTTTTTTTTGATGTTGAGCTTCAGACCATATTTTGCGCTCTCCTCTTTCACCCTCATTAAAAGGTTCTTTAATTCCTCCTCACTTTCTGCCATCAAGGTTGTGTCATCTGCATATCTGAGGTTGTTGATATTTCTTCCGGCGATCTTAATTCCGGCTAGGGATTCATCCAGCCCAGCCTTTCGCATGACGAATTCTGCATATAAGTTAAATAAGCAGGGGGACAATATACAGCCTTGCCGTACTCCTTTCCCAATTTTGAACCAAGCAGTTGTTCCATATCCAGTTCTAACTGTAGCTTCTTGTCCCACATAGAGATTTCTCAGGAGACAGAGGAGGTGATCAGGCACTCCCATTTCTTTAAGAACTTGCCATAGTTTGCTGTGGTCGACACAGTCAAAGGCTTTTGCATAGTCAATGAAGCAGAAGTAGATGTCTTTCTGGAACTCTCTAGCTTTCTCCATAATCCAGCGCATGTTTCAATTTGGTCTCTGGTTCCTCTGCCTCTTCTAAATCCAGCTTGCACTTCTGGGAGTTCTCGGTCCACATAGTGCTTAAGCCTGCCTTGTAGAATTTTAAGCATAACCTTGCTAGCGTGTGAAATGAGTGCAATTGTGCGGTAGTTGGAGCATTCTTTGGCATTTCCCTTCTTTGGGATTGGGATGGAGCAGGAACCGGCAAGCCACTCCAGTATTCCTGCCAAGAAAACTCCATGGACAAAGACAACCAGAGCATAAAGTTTATCAATTGGCATGTTAAGACTTAATTTAAAAGCCTTATAATTAAAATCAGCAGTGGAGCTTCAGAGGTTCCCATAATTCAATATGCTCTCTTGACTTTCTACCCAGCCAACTTGGCACACCTTTCCAGACCACCTGCAAATTTGTGTTCCTCCCTCTTTTGTTGCTCAAAGCTTTTATTCCTAATATGAATGATTGTAAAAGAGCCGAAATCTGTGATCCTATGGACACTTAACTGGGGTAAGCCCTACTGCAGGGGTCAGCAAACTTACCACACCTCAGGCCGGTGTCTCCAGCGCCGATCACGCAGTGGGCCAGAGGGTGGGGGAGCGCGTGCCCATACGCGTGCACACATGCTATTTCTGGCACACTTCTGGGTCGAAGAAGCACCGGAAATAGCTTGTGTGCATGTGCATGGGACTCCTCCGACCCGGATGTGCACCAGAAATAAGGCTTGCGCATGCACACAAGCTATTTCCGGTGCTCCTCCGACCCGGAAGTGGGCAGCCGCACAGCGCAGCACCGGCAAGAGCGGGCGGCGGGTATCGCCGCAGGCCGGATAAACAAGTCCCTCGGGCCTTATCCTGCCCTCAGGCCTTAGTTTGGGGACCCCTGCCCTACTGTATATATAGTACTTACTTCAGAGTACATATGCATAGGGTTGAACTAGTTTCTATAAGAAGATTCTCACAAATATATACATGAAGCAATTATATATGCTCCCCCTCCCCCAAACAATTTTATGGTCTAACAGGTTCTTTGCTTTCTAAAATGTTGATAAATAAAATCTTTTAAAAAAAACAAAACCAAGCAGCAATACACATTTTTGTTTGCTTATTTTTATCTGCAGTGGGGAAATCTTTCTTGCCAAGTTCTCAGAGGTTTTACATTTCAGGTTTTTTAAAAAAACGCACTTTAAAAAAGCACAGAGTTTATCCAAAAACTTACACAGGAGCTTGAACCTAGTTTTAATCATCATAGGCACAATGCCAAAGAAAAGCACATGTTATTGCATGCCTAGGTTTGTGATTTTCCCAGTTCACTCCCATGAACACAAGGTCTATTCCATACACACAAGCCTGCAGCTACATTGATTTCAATAGATGCCAAACAGCAACACTGCATGGAAACATGACTTCATCGTTAGTTAGTTAGTTAGTTAGTTAGTGTGTTTGTTAATGCATTTCTTCTCCACTTTTTATCCAAGGAGCTCACGGTGATGCACGTGGTTCTCCCTCTCCCTAGCTTTTCCTCACAACAGCCCTGTGAGGTGGGTTAACAGTGGCTGGCCCAAGGTCATCTAGTGAGCTTCATGGAAGAGCGGAGAGTCTCTCAAGTCTTAGGCCCAGTTACAGATAGGTAGCCGTGTTGGTCTGCCATAGTCAAAACAAAAAAAATTCCTTCCAGTAGCACCTTAAAGACCAACTAAGTTAGTTCTTGGTATGAGCTTTCGTGTGCATGCACACTTCTTCAGATACACTTCAGATACACTTGTGTATCTGAAGAAGTGTGCATGCACACGAAAGCTCATACCAAGAACTAACTTAGTTGGTCTTTAAGGTGCTACTGGAAAGTCTTAGGCCATCACTTTAACCACTACATGACCCTGACTTTGTTTTATTTATTTATGTATCGGTTCCATTTACAGACCACTTACTATCTGAATATCTTGAAATGGTTTACACTAGATTAAAATACATAAATATACATCTAAACACAGTAAGTACCATCAAAACCACATAAGTACCATCAAAACACGAATACATAAACAATACCAATATACCTAAAAACAATATTGATAAAAGTCTAAGAGCACTACAAGGCAGTATAATGTGAAACTACCATCAAAACAACACGCATCATTCATTCATACAACCAGCTCAACCCATCTCATTCATGCTCCATTCCACACAACTAGTATAATCATTCAAGACCTCAAACATCTCCATCAACCAACCACATGGATCTACACCACTCTAAACCAGTGGTGTCCAAACTTTTTTCAAAGAGGGCCAGATTTGATTAAGTGAAGGGCTGTGAGGGCCGACCAAAGGTCCAACCAAAGTTATTGACCTTTTTTAAGGATTGAAGTTGTTGACCTTTTTGTTGTTGGGTTTATTTTTTTGGGGGGGGGGGGGATTTTACCCCAGGAAATAAACTGCCACAGGGGCTGGATTAAACCAACCGGATTAGGCCCCCGAAATGGTATTTGGACATGCCTGCTCTAAACCATATGCATAGACGTTACTCTCCCAAACTCTAAAGTAGCACTGGGCTCGTGCCCCACATCCCCGGTACCATCAAATACTCTCCATCCCTTCTCTCACTTGAGAGGGGCTGAATTCTATACCAGAGCAGGCTTTCACCCTGGAAAATATGAAACTACTTCCTTCCTTCCTTCCTTCCTTCCATTCACTCTCAACTACATGACCATAACATGCATTGCACTGCACAACCTCAACTCTTGATAAGTACCAAATCAGCACTGGAAAAAGCCACAAACACCAGTGACACCTTGCTGGCCAGCATCTCATGCTCTGGCTACTACTCCCCCATCCCAACCAAATATAGGTGCTCATCAGAGAAAGGCGGAACTGTGTTAACATCAAAATTGAGCTTAACAAAACCTCTGTCATCTTGTCAAGTCATTGTTTGTTTGTTAAAAAACAAAACACTGAAAATATGGTTTTAGGAACCATTTGTCCAGATCAAGAAAAATGGACTAGAGAACTAGTTCTTCCTGTGCTTATATTTCATGACATTTAAAGTGACAGGCACAGCTGTTTCCCATGTACCTCCTCTGGTAGTAGACCATTATATTCAGATATGGCCACAAACAAGAACCATTTAGTTTACTGCAAAACATGAAAGAGAACACGTTGCCTCTGCAAAAAACAAAACAACCAAAAACCCATAAGCAGACAGAAAGGCACTTTAGCTCCAATCTTCAAAGTAACCTCCACTGTTTTTCCAGGTGTCATATAGTTCATTAGGGATAAGGCTTACTTATTCCTCTTTGTAAGTGAACAGGAGAGCAAATACAGGAGATTTGCATGCATAAGATCTGGCAATTTCAACTGTACTGAGGGAGGGGAGCATCTTGAGTATCTGCATATAACACCTAATATACTTGACATACATTTATGAACATTAGGTGATAATGAAATCTAAACAACATAGTGTTTAGCATAGCCTCTCGTAGTGCCGACATGTAGTAAGAGATCAGGATCTAACGAGCTTACCCACATTCTGCAACCTCCAGAACAATTTATGTGGTAGATGTCATGTTTTAACGGAGACTTGCATGTGTAGACCCAAGTTCCTGCAGCCTCAATCATGCAATTTATACTGCCCTGCCCTGCTGTTTTTATAACCAAATCTGTGTTAGCCTCCAATTTGTGCATGCAGACCTCTGTTCCAATATGTACATGTCAGTTGTAAGACTAGTCTTGCATAACTCTGATTAGCCATTGTGCATAGGCACTATGTAGTCTAATATCAAACCGGTGCTTCGGGGGGGGGGGGGGAGCCAAAG
Organism: Podarcis muralis; assembly: GCF_964188315.1. Lineage (NCBI taxonomy): Eukaryota > Metazoa > Chordata > Lepidosauria > Squamata > Lacertidae > Podarcis > Podarcis muralis. The sequence continues at coordinate 40,336,884 of NC_135663.1, read as the reverse complement.
CTTTTGTTAATGTTGTGTATTAAGTGCTGCTTGTGGTTGTTGTTGTTTAGTCATTTAGTCGTGTCATGACCCCATGGACCAGAGCATGCCAGGCACTCCTCTCTTCCAATGCCTCCCGCAGTTTGGTCAAACTCATGCTGGTAGCTTCGCGAACACTATCCAGCCATCTCGTCCTCTGTCGTCCCCTTCTCCTTGTGCTCTTAATCTTTCATCAGGGTCTTTTCCAGGGAGTCTTCTCTTCTCATGAGGTGGCCAAAGTATTGAAGCCTCAGCTTCAGGATCTGTCCTTCCAGTGAGCGCTCAGGGCTGATTTCCTTAAGAATGGATAGGTTTGATCTTCTTGCAGTCCATGGGACTCTCTCCTCCACTACCAGTATTAAACGCTAGCCCTGTGCTAGAACTTTCTCATCATCTGGAAGGTAGAAATAAGCCACATGAGGGCCGGAGACAAGTGAGGGGGACCATCTAAATGGGTGGGGGCACTAGAAGGATGTCAGATGGGGGGTGGGTTGATTTTCTGATATGCAGCAGGAGGGAAAGAGCTCCCCTGTAATGCAACTGAGCAAAATGGTCAGCGTCTATAGAAGGAAGAACCATTCCTGTTCTGGACACACTTGCCTGCTGAGTTGCCACTCCCACAACAGAACAGCAGCTGCCCAAGCTTCCTCCACCCTCCTGGATCTAGGTATGCTTTATTGCCATCCCTCCTTCTCAGACTCTCTCCCCTTGGCAGCATAAGCTGACAAGCAGGCAGACAAAAGGAACTTGCAGACGCACTGCTCTGGGAGCAGGCAGCTGAGAGTGCTGCAGGGCTGAGGGCTCAAGCAGCTCTTTTGCCTTCTCTCCCAAGATCTGGCCACCACTTTCTCACTATCTGCAACACTGCTGCTGCCCTGCAGAAGATGCTTATGAATAAAACCATATTATGCACTTACGCCCGTCAGCAGTGGTGCATATAGAAATGTGTTTTAAAAAACAAGATGGACAGGGCAGATGAGATAACTGACCAGTGTCCCCAAACCTACAGACACTATCAGTTTTACTCATCGAAGAGTAGAGAGAGATGGTGATGAAGACGCTGGCACAGAATTGCATTTTAAATGTAATAGACAAACACAAAAAAGGAAGGATGGAATAAGCAGAACATGAATGGGTCAGGATAGGAAATAAACTGTTTCAGGAGAATGTCACCTGGATTGTTCACAAAAAAAAACCCAAGTGACCTAATAATGAATAAAGGGCTAATGTGGAAGCACTCCCTGTTTGTATTAGGCATAGTGAAAAAGAGCAAAAAAGTAATGTAAATAGACACCCATGAAAATATTTCCCTAGTTAATCATACTAGTAGTGAAATGAATACAAAGCCATAGGAAAGTAACAAAAGAGTTAAAAATACATTGTGTTAGCATCATAGCATGTTGTTGGGTTTCGATTAATTAGGGTTTGTATTGACCTTAAGGCTCATTGTGCTTAAATATTTTCAAGACAGAACTCTAATATTTCACCTTCTTGTGTGTGTGTTTATTACAGCAGTGTGGTGTGCACTTAGAATCTCATCTCCCACCAGAAACTGGGATCCAGAAAGAAGTGCAATGTAACGGCAAGGTAATAGGAAGTTAACACACTTGATAAAAAGGCTATTACATCCAACCAGAAGTAGTTACCTCATTTCTCAACAGAAATTGGGAGGCTGAAAGGAAATGCAAGGTAGTTTCAAAGTAATAGGAAGTTAACACACTTGTTTAAGATGTCATTACATCCAGCTACCTGTTTTTGTGTGCATGTATCTACTGATGCTATCCCTATTTCAATCTTTTCAGAACCAGTATAACTAGGCCATGAAACATTACATAGCCTAAGATATCTGGAAATGCAAAGTCAGCTAGATCAGTTTAATTATTAATACAGTATCCACACTCCGATAATAACATGTCACTATAAACTCTCCTGTTGGTTGTCAATTAAAAGCATATTTTGGATCTTTCCGTTTTCTTTATAAGTGAAATAATACAGATTCAGGAAATAGTAGGATACAGCTATGACCTGATAGACCCTGAAGGATATGCAATGCTTTCCAGTGCATGTGATATATACTAGCATGAAGAAGTAAATGGCTTCCCTTCCCCCGATTCCATCCTAAAAAGGGAAAACAGCCAAATGGGAAGCTAAACAAAGCCTGAAAAATGTAAAGCCAAGTCTTGCGAACTTGCAAATTCTCATATGGTTTATACATTTCATTTGACATACCTCAGCTCCATCAGAAAACAGCATGTGATTTTGCATGTCATGCAAGAGTAAAAATTCAATCACAACTTATTTGTACAGAATAAAAACAACAACATAAAATGTTACATTCAGGAGCAGCGTAATGATCTCAAGAGTCTTCAGTGTGAATCTTTTTTAAAAAAACGGGAAATAAGAGTGATACATGCGGTTGAGAGTATGATATTTGTGTAGGGGAGGGGAATCAATGTTATAGATATCAAGTCAGCCATGAACAGAACGCTGGGTGGCCTTAGACTCTCATTCTCAGGATCCCATCCGGAATGCAGCCTGGCCCTATTAGAAACCAGACTGAGCCATTCATATTGGCTTTGAGACCTGGAAGACCTGCTCCCTTGCCTTGAATTTTTCCATCAGGCCTGGCAGGGTGGGGCCCTGACTCCCAACTACAAAAGCTGAGGGTGCTGAAGAAGCCAGAGATCATCTTGGATGCCTCTTAGTACAGATCCAGGTCACTGAGTCTGAGCTTCCGCAGCTGCCACCTGCCGTGAACCACCCTAGGCAGGATTGGTAGCTGTAGCAGCAGCAGCAATGTCCTATGCTTAAGATAATATTGTATTGTCTTGCTAATTATGCTGTTTTAAATGTGCATTTTACATTTGACTTCCTTTAGTAATGTTTTCTCTTGAAATGTTTAAGAATTTAAAAATTAACATTACATGTGCAATCCGTAGTTGATCTCCTTTGCAATGTTTTATTTTGGAATCTTTTAAGATAATATTTTAGTTTCCTGTTCATTCTGTTGCTTTGAATGTATACATTTGACTTTCTTCAGTAATGTATCAGGGCAGCAGGTGTGAAGAGCTATACAAATACAAAGGACCTGTTTTTCTTATTAGTAACCAAACTGCCATACTACAAAAGTGACTATTTATCTTACTGGCCATATCTTAGCTGTTCATTAAGTCAGGTGACCGTGGAACAGATTAAGTGTATTTACACAGCGATTTAGCAGAGCAAATGGCATGCAACACTACCTCCAAGAGAGTTGCTTGTCAAATCATTATTCACCTGATCCAGTGGCATTTTGCAACTCCGCGTATGCGTGCCATATATTAATCACTATCTGGGGTGGGGGGCTTGAGTGTGCACACAGAGCTTCACAATTAATTTCAATGGAGAGACAGTTCTGGGCATATCCTTTGTAAGTTGTTACCCTGAAGCAAAACTCTTCTACAGGAGCTCCCATAGTAACACAAACATCCTAATACAAACACTGTTACAGGTGTTAATTAACCCAAGCAATGCTGAGGTGTTTGAGGTAGCATTTCGTGCTCCTGTGCAGTAGTCACTATGCTAATTTTGCATCTATTTCAGCTTTAACATAATTATCACATTTCTTTTTTTACATTTCATTTCCATGTGTATTATACCTACCAACACAAAAAGGCATTTCAGCCATATTATAAAGTAGGCTCTGGTCCACATGCCACAATAAATTTGTTATTTTGGAAGGTGCCACACTTCTCTTGCTTTTTTAACACTGTTTTGAGCTGCAGCCTTTGTTTTTGCCACTACAAACTCATATTTTACCTGCAACTTTATCAATCTATATTGCCCCTTTGCATATCCTACCAAATGAAATTCTAATGGTTTCCATGGTATAGTTGGTTTCCCCCCTTAAGCATAGGGTAGAAAAGGCCAACCATTTTTATGCTACGAAATGGAGATGAAAGACAGAATTGTTTTTGTGCTCCTACTGAAGTTGTTTGCAATGCATGTTTCTTTATCAGTACTCTGCTTAGTGGTAAGATAAAGACAACATGAGTAGCAGAACTTACTGCTAAAAGCAAGTCAAAACATTCCTCTAGCATTCTTATAATCTACTCAAAGAACAGGTGAAATTGTTTGGCATTCAAATTCCTACTGCTAAAGTTATAAAAATGCACTAAACTAAAAAGAACACCTATTGGCTAAACAAGTGACAGAACTGCTGTTAGGACAGATGCCAGTGTCGATGTAGAAATCAGCACACTCTTACTCAACTTTGGGGACCTGTGTACTATTACTTTATGTGCCCAC